>NW_017731707.1:771791-811801 GCF_001890085.2 Hipposideros armiger
ATGGTCTTAGGCGACCCCTGTGAAAGGGTCATTCGACCCCCAAAGGGGTCGCGACCCACAGGTTGAGAACCGCCGCTATAATGGTTTGGCTTGAATCCATCCGAATTAAGAGTCATTCAGGTATTTAAAGCAAGGAAGTGTGACACAATCTGATTTGCCACTAGGGAAATCTCTCTGCAGTACAATGGAGAGAATGGAGTACTGAGGAAGAAAGTATTACATAATGCTTGTGAGAAAAGGTCCTGACCTGAACCAAGGCAGGGACAGATAGTGGAGAGGAGAATCAGAGAGCACACTGACCAAGTTAAGACTGAGCAACTATTATTGCTTGCAGTACTGGTCAGGGTCTGAGATTTTAACCCACTTAGAAGCTAACACATTAGCCTACCTTCAGTTTCATGAATGCTGGCAGGAGACATGAATCTCCTGGGTCAGAGATAAAGGGCAGTATACAACACAGCAATAGCAGTAGCCACATTATCAGCATTTGCACCAGTTCCCTGAGCCCAATCCCAATATAACATTGCAAGGAGGATTCACACAGTGAACTGCACTACCAGAGAGGACCCCTGAACTTAGGGAACCCAAATTTTTCTTCACAGGTATCTATGCGTATCTTCCAAGGCTTTTCACTGTACAAACATCTTTGACAAGATAGTACAGAACAAAGGCAAGTCGGTACCTCAGCTCACAAGATGTGCAGAAACATGAAAAATCTGTGGCGAACTGTTTCCCAACATACTCACTTTGCCTCTGAGGGAACAAAGACACGAAAAGCTTTAAATGGGCCAAGGTAACATAGCTAGAAAGTAATAGAAGTGGGATTCACACCCAGACATCATGATGCCAAGTCTCAATATGCCAATATGATGCCACTACCTTCCACTATTCAAAATCCTATTACATAAAACAGCAACTTCTGCTAGGGGAAGAGGGTATGGGGGTGATCATAGGTCTCCAGGCTTTCTTAGAGGTCGCCAGCTCACCTCGGAAGAAAACAAGAAAGATACTAGGGGCAGGTAACTCTGCCTAGCTATAAGGATAGTAGAAGTTCTCCTTGTGCTAGGTCTCAAAACTCGAATGGTAGAACAGAATGAGGCGGTTGTGGAAAGCAACAGTGATGTCTCTCTGGGTGGTGGGGGAGAATTCCACTCCCAAGTCTTTCGTTAGCCCCTCCCTTAATCCACCGCACAAAATGTTAAGTGTTATGTGAGAATGCATTCAGAATGAACACAAGTTTATATGTTAATACTCGGCCTTTATTTCCTAAAATTACTTGCAGAGGTATGCATTAAAATAACTTTCCATATAAAAATGATCTCTATTAATCTGTGCATTTAGACTAGCTAACACTTCACACATATAATTAAAGGAAAGTAAAGGAACGAAATGTTTAAAGAAACTGAAAAAATTTGGTTGGCAATCTCTTTAATTTGATAACAAATACACCAATTTCAAGAGTCAAAGGCAACTGCGGACAATTACTTCATAAATGAGGGTTAATTATTTTGAACATGAGTGAACCAGCTTATTCATCCATTAACATAAGTGAACAAATAGTTTACTTGGCTTCAAGAGTATATTAACAGAGGTTCAGCACCTGCAGGTTTTTGGGGCTCCCTGGGCCCAATTAAAAGTGGACCCTGGGATGATGATTCTTGGCCCAGTCTGCAAGACCCGTCGGCACCTGAGCAGTCCTTGTCAAACTGAGAAACTTTCTCCCTTGGCAGGGAGCTCCACAGCTCCCCATGGAAAGCCCACACCCTCACAACTACCAGGCTCCTCTTCAAGGGATGAAAGGTGCAGGTAGTGTTATCACACTAACAGCAATGTCTGAACCCATTCAACTTAAAAGGATCACCTATTTTAAATGCCACTTATTTAAACCTTTGGATGGCTGCCCAATGTACACAAAGCTGCCACACAACATACTCCAGGGAGCAGCACACATGTCCCAGGGAGTTGTGTGGTTCACAGCCTGTGCAGCTATATGCGGTGGCAGCCCTTAGGGAGAGGGGTCACTCCCTCAGACGCATCTCCATTAAAATCCACTTCCTGATCAATTTTTTTTACTTAATCCATGAATCATCATGGATCTAAATTGATGGCTGCAGGAAGTTAATAATACATATTATTAAACAAATGAAAAGTATTATTTAGAATTTGGTTCTGACTAAATGCCAGTAAGATTCATGTTGGAAACGACAGGCGTGGGGTTTCTACATCTCATCTCATATTTGAGTTCTGAGAGTCCTCTTTCCATCTAGAATCTTAATGTCAAGCCTAATTACCATATAGCCATTATTCTTCTGATGGGGAAAGGAGCAAATAACTATTGCAGGTAGCAGATAAATACACTTTTACAGATACATCACAAAGAAAAAAAACATATATATAGTATATTGTTCTGAACAAACGTTCTTAGTTGGCTTTTGTCAGCGGCACAGCTGTTAATTCTAAATGCTTCTCTAAATTGCCTACACCAGCTTGGAGGTGGTCTCAGTGTCATTTTCCAATAGGTTGGTTAACTGATTGCTTGAAAACAATTCAATCCATAAATATCAAAAAAAGCAAACAGAAATTCTCTTCCCCCGTTTAATTCCTCACAGCCAGGGTATTTCTGAAACAGACTCTTCCTGCCCCTTCTTTGCTCGGGCCCGTTGCCTTGGCCTGGACTTCCCCACCTCTGTCTCTTCTTTCAGGGCCAGACGTCTGGCATTTTCTGTATCTTGTCCTGGTCTGTGCCCTCTGGGGCTGCCTAGGCGCCTAGCATTCTGTGCTCTCCTCCCACTGCCACCAAAAATCCCGGAGCCTGTTGTTCTGCATTCTCCACATCAACCACCCATGTGCCCGTTTTACATCTTACCTAACTCAGGATCCACAATTCTTGGCAAAGATGCCTTGGTTCCCTGGAGGCCTACTGGCCAGTGGCAGAGATGCAAAGTGCCTGAGAAGCCTTCAGCAGGTCTTAGAAACCTGAGGAGCCCCCCAATTATCACCTTCCTAACCACACTATTTGTAGGTGTGTTCTGAACAGGACACATCCAAACACATTTAATCTGATGTGTATGCAACTTACTTACAATACAACTGTGTCTGGCCTTGATTAGCGTTTACCCTACCCACAAGGTAATAAATGAGCCTGTTACGACAGGCATACCTTGTTTCATTGTGCTTCACTTTATTATGCTTCACTAATGTTGTATGTCTTACAAACTGAAGTTAAGGCCCTCTACCAGCAAAAAGATTATGACTCATTTTATTGTAAGACTCACTTCACTGTGATGGTCTGGTACTGGACCCACAATATCTCTGAGGTGTGCCTGTATTTCATGGAAGCTAGCAGAAGATACAAGACTCCTGGGTCAGAGACAAAGAATTTTGTTCTTCACAGCACAGCACGTGGCATGAGCATCATGTGTGTGTCAGTTGTCCTGGCCCCCAAAGTCCAATTTGGGTAGCACTGAGGGGCCCAGATGGAAGCTGCATATGTCACTTTACATTCTCATCACAGTTGAGGAACCTGTGCTTAGGGAACCCACTGCTTTATATGAAGCAGTGAGATTGCTCTTTGTTCCCAGGAGAGACATCACCTCATCCTTCGAGGTTGCTCGCTGCAATCACAAACCTAAGGAATGGCCCAGATAAAGCGCATTCTTGGCACACTCAGCGAGTCACATAGAAGCATAAGAGACCTATGGAGGAGCATCACCAATCAACCTGTTCATATCCCTAAATTTATTCCAACTATCCTTATGGGGTTCACAGTCCCAGCAACTCCTCCAAGTGAATCCCCATTACATCCTTCATGTCAGTGATTGCAAAAGCAGCAGCATATGCCCCTCACTGGGAAGGTACTTGGAAACACCCCATAATTTCATTGTTTAGTCCAAAAATACAGTCTGGGACACCAAACATATCCTTCCCTCAATACAGTGGCCCAACACAGCCTTTGCTTCTCTTCCTTTATGTTCTACCTCCTCCAACTTTGTAAACTTATGTCTGTTTAGAAATGCACAAGAAATCAAAACATAAATGAATAGTGGACAGGAGCAAAGCTGGTGTCAATTTGGGCAAAACTTTAGTTCCAGAAATCTCTGCGCATACAGGTGAAGGAAGAGAAACCACTTCTGATAGGTCAAAAAATGAAAAAAACAATGAGACAAAGTTCCACTTGACAAATGCTCACACTCTGAAAAGCACTAACTTCAGGGAAGGAGGCAGCTTTCTTTTATTATAACATCAATGATATTTCAAATTATTTTTACTTCCCATACAGCAAAAAATAACTTGAAATGCCAGATTCCTTAAAGTTCAACGGCCCTTGAACACCATTTGTAACAAAAGCTTGTAAACATGTAAATATAAATTCAATTAGAAAATCTGTAATTATCATCAGAATAAATTATATATTAATAAATTAAACAACTTCATAAACATACCTATTTGTGCATAACAAATTTTTGCTCAGGGACCCAGATGGATGCTAATTTTGTTCCTAAGCTAAGAAAATTCCTTTCATTTCCACTAACTTATTTCAATAATTATGGGCTATCTACTAAATGTTAGGCATTCTTCTGGGCATATTATATTATTTTATTGGAACTGTAATCTTCTACATATACTACCATTTAAAAAAAAATAAAACCCAGGTAGGCCTGTGACCTCAAAGTGACCCTCTAGGCAAGACATGAGAAATGCTGGCATTTGTGATATGAAAACAGGGGGCTGGTCAGGTCATGCCAGGGATGAGCATGGTGGACAGCTGCAGCTAAACGTCAGAGGAAATTAGGGTTCAAGAGAGAGGAGAATGGAGCAGCTGCTCTGGCTAGAAAATTCTCAGATAGATCCAGTTGCAAAAGGGAAGCATGGAGATATAATCTCCTCCAGTGGGTGAAGGAGAACAGGAAACAAAGGTTGGCATGAGTGAAAAGTTCTATCCTACAAAGTCTGCTTCCCTGAAGTGACCGGTTAGCTCAGTTGGTTAGAGCGTGGTGCTGATAACACCAAGGTTGCCGGTTCGATACCCGCATGGGTCACTGTGAGCTGCACCCTCCTTAAAAGAGTCAACTATGCTATTGTAACATGCAATGTGTAACCAATGACCATGGCTGTTCCCCAATAAAATTAAAAAAAAAAGTTTACTTCCCTGACACAGAAAATCGAGGTTCCTGGACATTGACACCGCCTTTCCCAGCTGAAAATGAACCGAAATCTTGCATGTGTCCTGAGTTGTCATCTATTCCCTACTTGATTACAATATCAGTATTCACTCAACACTCATCCCCCTCAGGCACCTCAGGCACTGTGCTCAGAGCTGTGCAAGCATCATCTCATTGAACATTTACCATTTTCCTAGAGGTAGGCACTACTGTTACCCATTTTTTGCCCAAAAGAAACAGGGAACAGTTCAGTGATGAAGTAACTGTTCATGATTACACAGCTAAGAAGTGTCAAGGCCAATATTTGAGCCTTACTAGGATCACTCTTAATCACCATCTTACATGTTGCAATATTCTCTGTTTAGCTTTGGAGAAGGGCCAGGTGGGGGGAGACAGGAAAGTTTAGAAATAAAGAGTAAATGTCCCTTTTTCAATTTTTTTTAATATCGCCTCATACTATCTGGACCTCATCAGTGCAAAACAAACAGAATAAATTCCATGGATATATACATTAATAATACAAATTGAAAAAAAACCAAATAGGACATATGTGAATTCACAGATTAAGTTCACCACCACAGAATCTTCAAACACCTAATCGCTTGTTTCAGTGAAATATGAACAATATTTGAGATGACAAAGAATTTCAAATAATACCTATGCCATCGAGCTTAATCTATTCAATATGCAACTTTATGTGCAAATTAATTGGAAGTCTTTGCATTTCTGCTAACTTAAAAGCCACATATGGAATCCATATGAAGCAGGAGTTTTTGAGTCTGCTCATTCCAGAGCACGAGAATAATACATAATAAATAACCTGAATACTTACTCAACATAAGCAAGGTTGATGTTAATCAAAATGACTGCGCCAAAACTGCTTAGTAGAACCAAATGGCGTCAAAGTGCTGGGACTTGGAAACTTGGGGAATCCAGCGTGCACACAGCCTCCAGGCAGCACGGGCCAAACGCCGGCTTCATCCTGGTTCTCACAATGCGTAAATGGTAAACAGATGCCTTCTCCACCGTCCTCCGCAAGACATGAAACCCGCAAGGCCTCCCGTTGTCCCCTCTGCACACTCTCTCCATGCGGCAAGGCCGAGAACGGCCAAGCCCACTGAGATGCTAAGCTCCCTGAACAGCAGCTGTTGTCCGTTTTATAAATTGGGGGCTTTGCTTAGAATTTTGCTTGGAGGCAAAAAAATAAAAATAAAAAGGATTCCACTACTAAAAAGGTGGGGAAAAGGTGGAAAAAGGAGGTAAAAACTAGAGGGCTAAGTGATTTTTAAGGTCCCTTTTAACATATAAATCTGAAGACTACATAATTAGGACTGCGAAAGACCATTTAAAGGGTAGTTCCATTCATTACATGGACGCGAAAATGACCCACAGGAACACTGAATTAAGCATTTGCATTCCTGTTCAAAATAATTCCAACCTGCAGTTCTATCATCCTCAGGTTAACCTTTTTAACGAATGAGAGATTTAGCTTTCCTAAAAGCAAAGAGCCCTGTCCTCTCAGTTTGGAATTAAAATCACAGAAAGAAGGGGGAAGAGAAGGGAAATTTTCCGTAGAAAGGGCGTTTATTATTTAAAAACTGCACTTGAAAGGTTCTTAGCAATAATTAATGATCTGCTAGTGCCTCCAGTTAAGATACAGCAATTTCATAGTTCAAAGAGTTTATTTTCTAATCTTCATCTAAGAACGAAAAATACAATAATAGTCTTTTTTTGTGTTTCTGTTTGTGTCTTAAATACTAAAACTGATCTCCGGTTTTTATTTTTAATTTAAAAGAACGTGTCATTTAGTTTGCATATTTATAGTTTACTGTGATGAGGAAATTTTAGTCTTTTACTGCAAATGAAATTGTTTAGAGGTCATACGGTCATTTAGGTAGTTTTCTTTCTCCAAAGAGAGCACATATCTTCTTACCAAAAAAAAATTCCAAGGATATAGATCAATATATGAAGGATATATATTGATAATCTATATTTTTTAAATCCAAGGATATATATCAATATTTAAATTGACTATATATGTATTTCACAAAATAGAAAAGCTATTTCAATTTTATTCTTAGTGCCCCCAATCCTTTCATTTCTAAAATATTGATTCTTAAAAAGAATTTAAAGATGAGTAGAATTCTATTTTTGCAACTTTTCTGCAATAGTGTTAATTCCTCACCAGGAAGCAACTTTAAAGCTCAAAGCATACAGTAGAAAGATTAGGGATTATTAAATCTTGCAGACATGGAAAAAAATTAAAATGCCACATATAATTATATTATCTAGCCATCTCTTCATTCAGTTTATTCTTTCAGAAACCAATAGATGCGACAGGCGGCCGGATGGCGCCGGACTTGGAGCTGAGCTAGCTGCACCCTCCACAACTAAAACTGAAGGACAACAACTTGGCTGTTCCCCTTCCCCAATTCACCAACACTGTTTCCCCTTCCCCAATTCCCAAATAAAAAATAAAATAAAATTAAATTAAATTTAAAAAACACAATAGATGAAGCTATATAAACTGGTATCAAAAAAACACTTTTTCCCTAGGAATCCAGTTTCAAGATTAAAAAAACATATATATATATATGAAGTAGCATCTGGGCACCAACAATAAAACAGATGCTCAGAAA
Source organism: Hipposideros armiger (assembly GCF_001890085.2). Taxonomy (NCBI): domain Eukaryota; kingdom Metazoa; phylum Chordata; class Mammalia; order Chiroptera; family Hipposideridae; genus Hipposideros; species Hipposideros armiger. The sequence goes on from NW_017731707.1 coordinate 779,593, forward strand.
GTTCTCAACTACATTTTCCCATCTACCTAAAGGTCATGTTGAAAAACATTTAATGCTAAGGGCCTTTTTTTTGTTTTTGATTTTCAGTTACTTAACACTATAACTCCTTTAAAAGTACAAGGTTCCTCACTCAAATGCCTAAAGCAGATGTATTGATTTAATTTTTTTTTGGTTGTATGAAATTGATGTTTATTTACAAGGTATTTGTTCTGTATGTTGAAAACACTTATTCTAAATGTTATCCTGAGGGGGAAATGCCAGTAAAGTCAGGTAGTGATAGAAAAGCACATTTTTCATATACAAAATTAAGTAACTGAGGTTTGTTAAATCCAAATCCTTGTGACTACAACTGAAACTCCAAAATTTTATTTGTTTGTTTGTTTGTTTGGGCATGTTTGTTCACTGTTCTCAGAATATTTGATCAAGGGCCTCCATTTTGACAATAATTGAACCGAAAGAAAGTATTGGGATTGTGGTGAATTTCTTTTCCTTAAAAAAAAAAAGGTGTATTAATGTTGCTGTATTGTTTTTATAATAGAAAAGCATAAAAATTCCCCATTCTAAAAAAAATGCATCAAATAAATGGACTCAATCCAAAATTGAATAATATCAATATTAACTTGAAGGAAGAGGGGACAGAGGAGCAGAGGAAGAAAAAGCCACTGACATGGGTTTCCTAAGTATGTAAGGTTGACTTCCTGTTAGCCTGAGATATAATTTTCCAAAGTATTTCCTTTTTATATCTAAGATGTAGCTACTCACTGGGTCTAGGGTCATCAACTTTTCAGAAATGGAGGATGCCCCTCTTTTTTTCCCCAATAGAAAACAGAACCCAGACTAGGCAAAAATTTCAACACATCCCCCCACCCCCTCAAACTTTACCTCCAGAGATTCAGCTATCTCACTAATAGGTTTCAGCTTATAAATGCATGCCTTCCTGCAAATTACTTAAAAGCACTGTTTCCCAAAGTGTGATTCCCTGATGACCTGGGGTGCCAGAAGAGACAATTTTAGAATATAGCATTAAATAACTTTGAATAAAAAAAGTAATTTCCTTTTCAACTCTCTTATTCCTCTGGTCTAGTCAAGGAGAAAGTCTCCACTGGATGCCAGCATGTCGAACACACTGTGCACTTGTTAACCTCCATGGTAACGAAGGGGAATCCGCCTGACTGGAGCCTGCCAGCAGGTACCAGCAGCTACCTAGAAGTTAATAAGCCACATTTTTGTCATTGTATTCATTTGAATGGTGATATTTTTCAAGTTTCCTTTTTTAAATGCATGTAGTCAAGGTTTAAAAATGGAGTCAATTGAAAAGAAAAGAAGTTTGAAATGGTCTAGATCCTTGCAACTCAAAATTGGACCAGTGAACCATCAACTTCCACCTGAGCTGGGAGCTTGTTCAAGGTGTCGGATCTTTGGCCCCTCTCACACCTACTGAACGAGAATCTACATCTTAAACAAGATCCCGGTGTGCCTTGTACGCACAATAAAATCTGAGAAACTCTGGGGTGGCACAAAAGTTTGCCCAAAACCATGCAGGCAGTTTGCAAATGACGGAGCTGCGAAATGCATGCTTTAGATCATCAGGTGGCTACCTTCCAGACACTCCCAAAAATCAGCCAAAGGTCAGTACAAGGAGGCGACTTGAATGCTTTCCCACAAAGGAGTCACAAACCATTAATGGGTCGTGAGATCAGCGAGTGAATCTAAACCAGCAGTGTTGGGGGTGTGGTGGGTAAGCTAGAATGACTTTAAATACACTCCTATACTATTCTGTCATGCTACATAGATCATTCTTTTTTACCAACGAATACCATAGTAAACTTCTATTTAACCCTCCCCTTCCTCCCTCCTCTCTTCCACCTTCAAGGGCTGGTGTTTCCTGCATACCTTCTGCAATGAGAATGAAGGACAAGGTTCCTCGCACCGACTAAGTTAGCATGCCCTGGCCTTTTCTCCCAGACATAAGCACAGTGAGAGAGAAGATGATGCTCGGAAATAGGGTAGCCTGGGTTTTCTGCATAAGGGGACAATACTAGAGGCAAAAGAGCACAGCTCTTGGTGCATCCCATTCATGCACCAGAGATGAAGCCAGGAGGCCACTCATTCACCAAGACGGGTGCTCATTTAGTCAATGATCCAGGTAGTTCAGGCCAAAATCCTAGCTGTGCATCAACTGGGAGGACACACTAGGGGAAAATGTGAGTTCCCTGTATCATTGACTTGATGTTCACCTTCGCAACCTAAAGAGTTTGTCTGAAATACAGAGGAAAACAATGACCAAAATATACATAATTATAGCATGGAAGCTAAAATATATAGTTACAGCCATCCAGATATTTCCAGAATATCCAGATTTAACAAATGCTAATAAAATGTTTCTATTTCCCCCCAGGGGTGAGGCTGAAACACGCCTTCCCAGTACAAAACACTAATATGAGACAGTTCGGTTTTGCAAAGAAACTGAAGAGTGTATCTAACTGGATAAAGAAAAATGGGAAAATTAACAACAAACAATAGACATGAACTCAGAGTCTGGTATCCATGATAAGAATTACATGCCATTCATTTCAGTGAAAAGAACATTGTGAACATTTGTTAGATCTTTTTTTCCCTTTAGTTATTTTGAGAATGTACTCATGTAGGCTGAACATTACAGAGAACAAAAAAATATATGTTACAATGTAAGATTATTTTAATGGTTCTGAAAGAAGTTAAGAAAAACAGCCAAAAGAAATGATGGGCGTTGAGGGAAATAGAATAATTACTAAGACCTCTTACATATTCCAAGCAGTTTATGCATATTAACTCCTCTAATCCTCATGACTCTGAGTTGGTTGTTAGGTCTTAAACCTACTATTAATAACATTAATTAACACTACAGCCAAGAATGTCACTTTGCAGGTGAGGTGGAGACTTAACCACAAGGTGAGTGAGTAACCTACCTGTCTAAGGTCACAAGCCTGGGAACGGAGCTTCGGAAACCTCCAGACATACTCGAACACCAAACTCCTTCACTCGAAGCTCTCCTGCCTGCCTACCACCTGGGCACTAGGATACCCACGTCAGGATGAACCTTTTCTCATTCTCTAATACTGACCTCTAAAAAGAATTTTTCTAAAAGGCCAGTGACTGTGGAGTCTTCTTCAGTTAAAAGGCTGGGCTGATACGTGGATTCTAAGGAACTGAATGGATGGGAGAAGTGGATGGAGATAGTCTCAGAGACACAGAGGAAGAACTGAGGGTTGTTAGTTGGGAGGGGGTGGGGATGAAGGAGAGGGGAAGGGATGAGACAATACAAATTGGTAATTGTAATATGGCCTCAGGGATAGAAAAAGACAGTCTGAGGAATATAATCAATAATGTTGTAAATATTTCTTAGGGGGCCAGGTGGACTCATGTCCTATTGGGGAGACCACTTCATAGTCGGTGTAGAGGCCTGACCACCGCACTGTATTTCTGAAGCTGATGTTGAATAATATTGTATGTCAACTATAATTATATATACATATAGTCTTGGGACATGGAGTAGAGAGCGGGAACGGATTCAATGGAATTGTAATAGATAAGCATGATATCGGGGGTGGGAGGGCAATAGATGGGGGGAGGGGGGTTGTTACTTTGTGAGGGTGAAAAGGGTAACTATTGCATTGTTCTGTACACCTGAAGCTAACAATAAAAAAATAAAAAAATTTAAAAAAAGGCTGTGCTGTACTGATCCAACTACCCCTTAAAACAGGAAAACGAAGTTTTGGCATTAAATGCTTCAGCAGTGATTAAGGACTATAGTACTTACTTGGCAGAACTAAGTTTTAAGGCTGCGTCAGGGGAAATATTAACAGTTGAGGGAAATTTTTGTTGGAAGCAAAACATTATACTTTGAGAAATGCTTAAGTCAAGTATTCCTCTTTTATTGGGACTACTTAATTAAGTAAAAAGCATTAAAATAGCTGGCCTGAATATTTACTAGAGCACCAGCTGTTCCCTCAAAACTTTTTAGAAATTCGAGCCATAGTGCCAAGTATGATTTAGAAAAAAAATTTCAAGAAGAAGAGCCCTATGCCTTATAATATTTGTCTAAATCGTAAATAGTGCTTCAAGAGGTCTAGAACATCACTATGCCTTTTCAATGTGGAGAGCCAATATGTTTTGCCATCTACTTTCAAATACTATGTTGTTATTGAGGTTGGTGAGTACATTACTTAGAAATTATACCTTGCATTTCATAATTAACAATCCTTTATGTACATACAGATAATATCATCGTGCTAACTAACCATAGGGTTCGCACGCCATTTTGGGTTTGGTATTTTTTTTTAGGCGTGGTGATGACTATGCCCCAGTAAAACACCAGAGAAATAATTTAGATTTTTATTCAAAATTTTATTTCTTTCAAAAGATTTCCACTTTCAGGAGCCCAGCCATAATCTAATACCTAATTTATTTTTTTAAGAGGGAAGGGGAAAGGAAGACATCAAGAAAATAATGGGGAAATTCATTACACATACTCTAAATAGTCTACAATGAAACTTTTCTTTCTCAAGAAAACTAACAAATATTAGGGCTGGGTCTCTTGTATTTGCTTTACTGTCAGCTCTTGGTGATAGTGCTGCAAAATTGGATATGAGAGAACAAATGACCCTACCACAGCATCACAGCAGAGTGAAGTCAATGAAACTGCCATAGAGATGTAGAAAGCAACTCCCCCCATCCCCCAAAGAGGGTTCTGAGCCTGGGGGCACAGGAAACAAAGGCTGCAAGGCAGAGCACCTTGGACAAGGAGGCTGGTTTTTAAAGGGAGGTCAGTTCACTGACTGGGGCTGAAGTGTGCAGAACAGCAAGGCCAAAAGAACAAAACGTCTATTTTTTCATTGTTCCTGCCGAATCAATAACTAGCTTCTATCCCCATACGATGCTAATTTTTAGCATATTAATTGCAGCATAAGAGGTTCTCTTGAGCAGAGATTTTCTCATTTTGTTTTTAGGGCTTTCCGGTTTAAAAATAAACTGGCACTTTTGGATTAATAAAAAATTCCTTGAGGGATAAAATATGCCACATTATTATTTTTTTCTTCTCATAAGCAAAGAACACTAGCTTCATGTGCTGGTGAAATCAGCCACCCTTTGGTCAGAACTCTACACTAGCCACTCCCAGCTCCCCCAAGTGTTCCCTCCACGGAGCGATGGGAAGAGATGTCACATCTTGCCAAGAAAAACAAGCTGCTCAACCTCAGCTGAGTATCAGAATCACCTGCAGGGATTTAAAAACCAAAACAAAACACAAAAGGCGAATACCAGGACCCTATCCCAGGCCCCTATCCCAGGGCCCTATCCTGACCTACTGAATCAGATCCCCTGCTAGGAATGCTGAAATTTACTAACAACTTACTACTTATACTGCTACATCTACAAAGGGGTGAAATATCAATGAATGCTACATAAACTCATATTGGGAGTAATTGTTTTAAAACACCCTTGACTATCAAGATTCAAAAACATCTGAAGGCTCAATTGTTTGTTTAAGCAATAGGCCCCTTTTTTCAAGCAAAATCCTTCATGGTATCCCAAAATATCAAACCTAATGCCTGATCTTCTCTGGGGGACACAGAGGTCAGAGAAACTCCCACCCAGGCCCCTGAACACACCAAGGAAGCCTAGGGTTGCTGGTAGCACAGTTTGAAAACCGCTGGGTCTGAATAAGACATTTAAGTGGAATGAATATATAGTACCAAATCTAAATTCAAATCATTAACTGGAGGGTTTGGATTCTGATTAGTACTTGGCCTAGGGAGATGGGGTTAACAGAAGTTCACCTGAAAAAGAGGGGAAGGTTTCATTGCACTAGAAATCACCTTGAGCCAACGATGTTCTCTGGCTGCCAGGAAAAGCGTGTGCAGTTTCACCTGGGTTATTGGCTACTGTTTGTATTGAGAGGTTCACCTTTTACAAAGCACCTTCACATGCATGATGTCATTTAATACTGGAGAAAAACTCTGTGAGCTACTGGAATTATTTTCCCCATACTTTAGATGAGCAGCTGAGGAGCTAATTTGTGACAGTGACTTACTCAATGACAAATCCAGGCAGGAGCAGGGTCTTCTGCCTCCAGGTCCAACACAACCTAGAGACTTAAGGGGGAATCCAAGAGTAACAGCCCTCCTCTCCCTGGATGGCTGGAACAGCGTGTGAGGAATGTGTCCCATTCTGGTTGCTACATTAATGGAGGTATGTCCAAATGGACCATAGGCAAAGGACCAGCACCAGGGCAAGGAACAATCTGGAAACAATATGTGAAGAACACATGAAAGAACAAAGAGCTTTTCTTTTTCTATTTTTTAAAATTTTATTGGGGTTACACATGGTCATTGGTTACACATTGCTTTCATGCTACAATAGCATAGTTGATTCTTTTAAGGAGGGCGCAGCTCACAGTGGCCCATGCAGGGATCGATCCAGCAACCTTGTTGTTACCAGCACCATGCTCCAACCAACTGAGCTAACTGGTGACCCCTGAGAAAGAGCTTTTAAAGATGGCAAACAGAAAGTTTAGGAATGATAGAATGACTATTTTTAAATATGGAGAACGGAGATGAGTCTTGTTTAATATCACACAAGAGTAGCCGAGGCCCTTCCCCATCTCTTTCCTGAAAACATTCAGTCCTAAAGCCATTAGTGGGGACCAAACATCATGGACCTTTGCCCAGGGACAAGGATGGGGAAGGATGAGGAAGCACAGAATAGGGCATCAGAGCCTGATCAGAGTGACAAGGGTGTTCACACCGGGGTGTGGGATTGTGGCATAGCATGTTGGAGCCCCAGCAGGTAAGGAGGGAGCCACGTGAGGGATGAGGGCTCCCATGCAAGGTAGTGGCAGCCAGGAATCTCACTGTCAAAGAAGGTAGTTATAAATATGGAAAAGGATAAAACCTAGAATAAACCCTGTGGTATGAGGTAGGGATTTGAGGTATCATTGTGAATCCATGGTTTTCAATATATATAGACAAATATCGAAATGCAGGTATAAATGTGTGTGTGTGTGCGTATGGGTATATGCACACATATATCCCTGTCTGAGAGATCCGAGGGGTGGTGGTGATACCCTGGTAGCAATGAGCACACTTAACCGGATCTTGGTTTCTAAATACCATTCTCCACTCAAAGGAACCAGAGCTCCTTGGAGAAATGGCTGATACAAAACAGATGACGCCAGTAAATTAAACGATGAGCTTGAGACATCTTGTTCTGCCAGAAAACAAAGAAGTACTCAAAGACAGATGGGAGTTAAAGGGCCCAGGAGGCAGCCTGAAAATTCCACCACTGACTGCCACACCTGGACCAGCGGGAACATCAAAATGAGTAATAAGAGTAACAGTTTAATTAAAATGCACTGGGGAAAAAAAAGAAAGAAAACCATAAGTTCTTACTGATGTAAATAAGTAAATTAATAGATCAAAAACTTGATGAGGAATGGGCTATTTACATAGTTTCAAAGTAACTTGTCACAAAATTACAAAAATTACAAAAAAGGGTAAAGATTAACTTCATGGGGTTCAGAAGCTTGCCAGACAACACTTTAATCAAGGGACCATCATCAGTAAAGGCACAAACAGAAAGAGCCACCTGATGGCATGCAACAAGAACACAGCATCATTTCTGTAATTTCCCTGCCAAAGACGCACAGCCTGAATCTAAGAATGAGGAAATGGCAGACAAACCCAGATTGAGGGACATTCTACCAAATAACTGGTTTATAATCTTTAAAAATGTCAGGATCCTGACAAAGAAGGGCTGGAAAAAAACTAAAAAGACTTAACTAAATACTATGTGTGTTCTGAACTGAATTCCTCTGCTTTACAAGACATGATTGGAACAACGGGGAAACTTGAGTGAAGTCCAAGGGTTAGAGGATGGTGATGTAGCAATGGTGATTTCCTGGCTTTCATGGCTACACTGTGGCTATCTAGCAGAGTAGCCTAGTTTACAGAAAATATACACGAAAGTGGTGGTGTGATAGCCATCACACCGGCAACTTTTTCTCAAATGATCCAGGACAAAATAAAATTGTATCATGTGCAATTTTTTTGTGGGGGTGAGATTGCTTCAAAATAAAAATTAAAAATCAGCAACAGTAAATTAGGAGGGTAGAGGTTACAGGGAAACACATTACATCTGTGTGAGGATAGATGAAACTCTCTAATGATTAAAGTGGTCCAAAAACAGATCCATCCTTAGAAAGGTGGGCAGGATGTTCGAGAGAAAATGCTTCACTGAAAAGGAAGTTAGAGGAGAGGACGCCTATGTACTTTCCAACGATTTCATAATTCTTTATTCAACAAACATTTACTAAACACCTACTGTGTTTCATGCAGGGTTCTAGACACTAGGCTTATGAAAATGACTGAGAGACAGTTCCTGCAGTTGAGGTCCTTCAGTGATGTATGATGGTTTGGAAGTTAGAAATGTGAAGACAGTCATCAGTGTTCATACAGAAAGACACATGTGACCCAAGAACACTGTCTTTAATATTCCACTTTTCTTTTATGAATTTTCAATAGACTACACAATAGTTTATTATTCCATCATATTCTTTAACAAAATTTTCATCCCAACATTTTTGTGCTTGTGGGTGGTGTTAATTGAGGCATATGCAAAAACTTTATCGCTTTTCAATTATGAACAGATGTAAGTAACTTACTTGATGTTTTATTTTCAAATAACAAGCATCTTTTTAAATAAGTTTCAAAGGAGAAGCTAGGGCTATAGTTACTGGAAGAGACTTAACACTCCAAAAGTGAGCCCTGACATATTCGTCAACGCCTCAAAAGTCACTCCACGTCTCTACTCCAATTTCTTCATCTGTCACAAAGATGTCATAATATGCTTGTAAGTTGTTTTGAGATGCTTAGAAGAAAGACATTGTAATTACAAAGCTCTGTTCAAATACAGGTTGCTTTCACCTTCTGCCAGGGACTAACTATTACTGTGGCCATATTAAGACAGGGTGATCCATCTAAATGAGCTCACCTTGGCAATTTTATGGTGGGTGGAACATTAGTTTGTTTTCCAACTTTTCCCCTTGGCTTCATTTCAATCTTCTAGGTATATCATCAAGTGAGAATGCTTCAGTGCCTTCTCACTGACCCAAAAGTGAGCGGCCAGCCCAAGCAAGTCAGTATTCAATTACTTCCCCCACTGAGGTCTATACACCTTTCTTACATTTTTCCCATATGACATTTTCATAACCATATTTAGCTTTCTTCCTACCATCTCCCTGTAATTCAAAAGGCAATTTAGACTCCCATATGGTTGCCATCGAAGCTAACAGATGTCTAGCAAATTAAAACAAAAATTATGACTTATAAACTGCTGATGTATCATCATTCCAGAACATCTTACAATTTATAGTGAATCATAAGATAAGGCTTCCTATGAGATGCCCCCAAGGTTCCCTAAATCTCCCCCCTTCTGCATTTAAGCCCTGTGGAACCAAACCAGATACAACATTCTGCTATAGACCCAGGATAAACCTCCACTGAAAGACACAATGTAATATTTGCAAGCACGTCAAAGAGAAATTTGGCCTTAGGTGTCCAAGGCTGTCTTAATCCTTGTACAGCAAAGATAAGAGAAAAAATGACTTGGTTCTTCCAAGTCATTCAAGGCTTCCACTGATCCATGAGGCTTTCTTCTAATAAGTGATGATTCAATCCACTGAATCCATTCTCCTCATCTCTTTGGAGGTAAGGGTATCACCTTTTGGCAGTAATGGTGCCAATGTACCCAGCTAAGGTATTTTAGAAATTCTAAAGTCCAGGATGGAGCTAGCATGAAATCTGGAGACAATAACAATAATGATATTTACCATTTGTTAAATATTGAACATCGTGCTAGGTAATACCTTATCTCATCGAATCCTTGAATCTACAGCTCCATTAGATAATGTTATTTTCCTTTGTAAACAAGAAGGTTCAGTGCAGCAGACTGCATTTCCCAAAGATAGCCACAACCTACATAACCTAAACACTTGTCCATCAAAAGATGGAGTCCCGGGCTGGCCGAGTGGCGCGATAGTTAAGAACTGGCTTGGGACGCCAGAGGGCCCCGGTTCAGATCCCACATATGAGGGCCAGTGACACTGCCCTCTACAGCTAAGATGCTGAACAACAGCTCAATCTGGAGCTGGGTTGACATGAGTCGCTGGCGACGGCGGCGTAGGCTGCAGCCCCTGTGGCAGTGGGTTGCCATGGGCTACCGTGTGTAGCCAGCAGTCAGCGTGAGCGGCCAGCAGCCGCAGTGAGTGGCCGTCCAGAAGCCGGTGACTGATCTGCCTCGCCCGGGAAGAGCGCAATATTGGTGCCAACTTGGGCTAGTGAAGCAACGTCCTCCACAACTAGACTGAAGAACAAAAGCACAGCAACTTGTCTGTTCCCCTTCCCCCAATTCCCCAGCACTGTTCCCTTCCCCCCAATACCCCAATAAAAATCTTAAAAAAAAAAAAAAAAGATGGAGTCCCTTTCTTCACACACACACACACACACCCCTGGAAACTGAGCAAGCTCCACCCATGCTTTAACCAGTGGAATAGATGAAAATGGCACTGGACCAGTTCCGGATACAACATTAACTGACTGGAAACTTCTTCCAATCTCAGGGATGGGAAGAAGCCATGTTTAGGCCCTTCAACCAACAACCCTGGCTGAGTTCTCAGCAAGTATCAACTGCCGGTCATGTGAGTGTACCATCTTTGGCACCACCCCAAAGAGCCTTCAAATAATTCCAGCTCTAGCCACATCTCCCTGCAACTGCATGAGTAATCCCAAGTGCCAGTCGCCCAGATGAGCCTACTCAAATCACAGAACTGTAAGCAATCATAATGAAGTTGTGTTTAAAACCACGAAGTTTGGGGGTTGTGTGTTATGTAGCAATAGATAACCAGACTACTGAGATCAGTGTACTTCCCTAGGAACAGTGAAGTATTAGAGCCAGATCCAAAACGGTCCACAGCAAAACATCTATTAGTTGTAGTTGATGGGATGTGGAATACCCAAAAGAAGTAACTACCAAACAAAACTCCGTTTTTCTTCCCTCTCCTACCCCAAAGCAGCCTCAGGGTTTTCTGAGAAATGTCCTAGGATGGTGACAACCTCAATAAAATCAACTCCCTTCTCGTTTGCTTTCTTCCAGTATAAAATAGGGAAAATGAGAGTTTCCCCCACCACCCTATGATAACTAATGAGAAAGGAATCTGTACAAGATGTTGACTTTGTTATTAGAATATCATTATATCATTATAACTGTTATATAAAAGGATTCAGATTTTACACATGAAACTTGAACTCTCATAATGAAAATATATTTAATGACTCACAGGACTACATTTGAGATTCACAGTGGGGACAGGGAAAAATGCATGAATAAGCCAAGAAGAAATTAAGCGAAAAACTTTTTTTTAATGAAAGAATTTTTGACGAAGAAATGAAGTAGTATGAGAAAAAGTCTATACTTTAACAAGTATCCCAATGTATGCTACTTTCATTATATACTGGTGCCCACCTCTTGTATTCCTCTTCCCCGGCATATTGGAACTCAATGGACTCATCCCTTTTCAGAACCAGAGAGAACCTTACAACTCATCCAATTCCTTCCTTTTAACAGCTGAGAAACTGGAGCTCAGGGCAGGTAACTGAGCAGGAAGGAGTCAAAACTATTCATTAGTAAGAAAACCAAACTCTTAGTACTGGTGCTACTATATTGTTAATTTTTATTTTACCAGAACTTTACCTCTAAATGTCTTCAATGTATTTCCAATTTTTCTAGCATTTCGCAGTGTGAACATGAACAATTAGGAAATCATGCTCTGTTATCAGTCTCTTCTTCATAACTGTATAAAAGGGTGGCACCGAGACTGCTGTTTCTGGCCGTCACAGATAGGATGGTGACTATGTAGATAGCAAAGGTGTGCCACTTCACAGACACAGGCTGCCAAGTTACTGACCCCAGTTCTTCAGACACTAACATCTTAGCCTGAATTACTTCAATCAAATATCATGGCTGCCTTCCTGCTGATCATCACTAGAGACCAGGGGACTGACAAACTGGAACGTTTAAATATGGGGTGATTTTGAAGCAGACAACAGGACAGGAAAGGTATGAGAAGGTACCTGAGTGGAAGGCTTCAGCCAGAGAAAAGAGGGATCAGGGTGTACAGAAAGCAGAGTAAGAGAAGGGTCCTTATAACAAACGCATCTATGTAACAATTCTGCCTTGGGCAGCTGGTTTCGTTCCAAAGCCTACCTCTGCTTTCAGGCTTCCCATTAAGCTCCCCTCCAGAGATGAAGGCCTTCAAAATCAGATAAGATGTGGCTTTATTCTGGAACTCTCTATGCAAGCACTCTGTAATTCTTTGAAGTGCTCCATAATTCTACAGATTTCGCTACAACCTAATCCACAGAAAATATTAAATTTACCTCTGTACATGCACGCTACAAAATTATACCAAACTGTCAAGGAAACAGGCCCAAATCCCTTTATTTCTTTTCCACCTCCTGCAATGAAACTGCAGAGAAAGTCCCTGGGTGCTTTTTGTTGCCTGGCAGCTGAAATGTGCAACTTTTGGAAGTGTTCAAGTAGAATCAAGAGGCCTGGGCTCAGTCCCCCAACAAGGTCCAGTCCTAATTCCGTAGTCCCTGACTCTCAAAGTCACAAGTTTTTAGTTCGGATAAAACCAAAACACCTCACTCAGAAATGTGACTACCCACCGCTTTTAAACACTCCCAGCAGGGGTGGGGAAAAAAAAAAGAAGCAGCAAAGCGAGAAAATAATTTTCTTCTTCCTATATTTGTAGCAGTGTTTGATTGTAGGGAGGGGGATGACTGCTAAGAGGAATTGTGTACAATCACTGGCAAAAAAAAAAAGTGCCTGTAAATGACTGGATCTGACATGTATTCACGTGTCCCCCTCACACCTTCATCAGCCCTACAGAAAGTAGTCTCCAACCCCGCCCATTTCCTTTTTGCAAAACATGCATGACCAATGCAAGACGCTCGCTCCTATAGAAAATGGAAAATGAAAATAAAATAGCCTGATAAATATGTGGTAGGAAAAAAAGAATATAAAGAGCTGCATTGACAACTGTTCTCATAGATGTATATGTTTACAGCAAATGACCAAATTTAAAGGGAATCAAAATAAACATACCCTGTGTTCAGACTGCTATGGATTATTACTGATTCTGCTATTGCATTATTGTTTATCTCATGCTGAACCTACACCCAACAGCAACTTGGAGAACCCCTCACACAACCACCATCTTTACTTTCCATGGGGGTGAAGGGGGGGTCAGTAAGGAAGAGGATGGGATAGGGTGGGATGGGGTGGGGTGGTAGGGTGGGATGGAAAAATAACCTGGTCTTTGAACCAACGTTTTCCCCTGGTCCTAGTGAACTCTTTGTCTTGTTACTGAACACGTTTGTGAGATCAAGGAAAAGAATCCAAACAAAACAAAAGAGTCGGTGTCCCAGCCTAATTACAATAGGTCCCCAGCACACTGTAGTGCCAGCAGAGCATGGTTTCAACCTTGCGTTCAAGCATTCGCTCTCTGGGTACCCCCAATAAGACAACGTCTCGCACCCCTTCTCCTTTGCGTCTCTCCAAGGTTTCCTTCCCCAAAAGGGCCCGCTCTATGTCGGTCCTTAGAAAAGGAAGACATGAGGTACAAACACACGGAAACAAATGTTGATGGTGACTTGTTATTATCCTGACAATAATATATGTAGAAATAAATCCTTCCACCTCACTCGCCCACTGGCCAGCCCATGATGCAAAAGGAGCGCTTTCCAGCCCAAGGGGAAGAGCTTGCAGGAAGCGTTATTTGCGTACCCGTTACAGAACCATATACCGCCACATCTGCATCCTACACAAAGCCCGAGATGGTGCAAAGAAGATACACGCTGGGCACCGCACGGACCAGCCGCGGCAACACGGAGCCAAGCCCTCGTCCAATCAGAGCCTCGTTAGAAGGTGGACCTCAGGGTCGGCTCTGCCGGATTAGCCTTTCCTATTATGACACCACGCTCTGCCCAACATCCATATCCCATCGGGAGCAAATCTAATGCGTGTGGTTGCTCATTTCTCAAACTGCCGAGCCCTTTCTTTTCATTTGCATCCCTGCGATTCGTCCCTTAAAAAAAAAAAATACCCCAAGGCCTGGGTGCCCCCTCTCCGGCTCGGTTTTTCTTTTTAACCTCTTCCCATTCCTAGAAAGGATTAAATGTGTCTCCAAAACGCAAGCTGGAAAGGCGGAAGGCAAATGCCTCTCCTGGCTCCGGCATGCGCCCGCGGGGCTGCGAAAAGTGAAGGCAGCGGGCAACGCGGGGGAAATCGCGAAACGATCGGCCACAGTAGTTGAAATCCTAAAGCGCTCCAACTTACCCAAAATATGACATTGAAGCCAAATATGAAATATTTGATGCAACAACTGACTTCAGGACCCTTGTAGTGCTTCCCGGACATCCTCTGGGTTCATGAAGACACTTGCCCCGGCAGCCCGCGTTTGGAGCCCCGGAGCCCCGGTGCTCGGAGCAGCCCGGCCGGGAGCGGGGACTCGGGGACGCCACTCGCGGCCGCGGCGCGGTGGCCCGGGCTGAGCCGCGCGGGGACCGACCGGCGGAGAGCGGCTCCCGCACCTCCAGCCCCTGGCACGCCGAGGCCGCCGGAGTCGGGGTGGCCGTGAGCGGGCTGGGAATCGGCGCGCTGCAAGCCCCGACACTCGCCGAAGCCGGCCCCGAGCCCTAGGCTAGCGCCCCGTCCGTCCGCCAAACGATCCGTCCGTGGATCCGTCTACCGGCTTCAGGCAAGCGCGGCCGCAGCAGATGCTGGTGGAGCCACTGCTCGCCCGCCCGCCGGCTGGCGCGCGCCCTCCCACCCCCAGCTCCGCCCGCCGCCCGCTCCGCCCGCGGCTCCTCCGCCCGCCGCCTGCAGCTCCGCCCGCCGCCTGAGCCTCGGCGAGCCCCGCGCGCGCGTGCACGGGCTCGGGCGCACCCGGGTGGCCGTGGCACCACGTCGCCGCGCCACCTCCTCCTTCCCCCGCTCTCCGCTCCGCCCGCTCCCTTTCTCCCCGCCCCTTCTCCGGCAGCCGGGAGCGCCAACGACCCCCGAGCGCTGCGGCGGGGTAGTTCGGGAGGACGTCAGGCGGAAGGAAGGAGGGAAGGAGGGAGGCAGGCCGGAGCACGCCGATTGGAAGCAGCCTGACCGCGGTTGAGGAGCAGCGGGTCCGGTGCCTCTCACAGCTTCTGGAGGGACGCTGGGGAGAGGGTCGCTCCGGGGCAAGCGGGCTGGGTGAGTGGGGATCCTGCGCGTCCCCCGCCCTGGGACAAGCCCCTCTCGGGTGTAACCACACTCATACCCCCTCTTCCACCATCGGGTTACGTTGCATGAGAAGACACCCGGCTACTGAGCCGGCGAGGAAAGGGAGAGGAAAGGGGTGGTAGACTTTTCTGGGGGCAGAGGGAGAAAGTAGGGTGTTGGGGAATGGGGAGAAAAGAGAGACGGGAAACGGGGAGCGAACGGGGAGGGTTGCAAAGGAAAGTCTCCTGAATCTCAGTGTGGCTCCAGACCAACCTCCCCACCTGCCGTAGAAATGAGCTTCATCCTAGAAATGGGGATAAGGAAGGAGAGATGATCCAATGAAGTCCTGACCTGGGATACGACCTTCCCCTAGGATCTGTTGCAACCACACAAACCCAGACAGCAAATGCCCCCACGAGACGGAATAGTGCTGAAGAACCTTGACGGGTTTCTAACTCTTAAAAAGGGATCCAGGCGTTCCAGAACGGTCATCTGGGGAATTGGGGACTTGGAATAGGGTTTATAGATCATGAACCATTAAGGTTTTGACCTCTGGGGAAGGATAGAACGCGTGGCTGGAAACAGTTTCGGAGCCCTACCTGAGAAAGTGTTGCATCTTCGCCCTCCCCCTGGAGCATTTTCATAGGTGCTAGCAAGCAGATAACCAGTATCTCATGCAAGAAGGATGAAGAACCGCTCTGTTGTGTTGTTTTTGTTTTTTTGGTGTTTTTTTGGTTTGGTTTGGTTTGGTTTTGGTGGGGGCTTCAAAAAAAAAGGCTAGAAAGAGAGATGAGATCAGGAAAATTTTCATGTAACATGGTTCTGGGCACAGAAATCTGCTTGTTTCTTAAGCACTCCAGGTGATACTTAAGCAAGCTAAAGTTTGAGAACCCTTTGGCAAAGGGAAACCTACTTAACCACCTCTCACCTTTCTCAAAAACTGGCTAGCTAATTGACAACCTACAGTCCAGCTTTGGAGGGGCAAGACCTTACATTTTCTTGCAATAAACCACACTTTGAAGTAGGCTTGTTGTTGAGGGAGATGGAGGCGACATAGAGGTTATAGATAGGAGCCAGGGTACCCACAAAAGTGGGAGAGCCAGGAAATCCTACCCATTCAATACCACAAAACTAATCCTACCCATTCAATACCACAGAACTATGACACTGGCTCACTGTGCATGAAATAACCAGCCTTTCAGATGAAGTAACCCTTTCTCCCTCAAAGGTGCTTTCCACAAAACACACAGCATACCTACCACCAATTTGATAGGCTTCAGAGGTAAGGTCTGCGTTCAGCAGCAGATTCCCTAATAACAAGAACGCTCTAACAAACTTTACCTAATTGTAATATTTTAATTCTTGCTATATATAAATAGAACAGTCGCTGCAGATTCCTGGATGTCAGAAGAAAAGTCTGTCTTAAGCTGATGTGACACCATTCAGACAAGGACTAGAAATTAGGTCCAACTGATGACTCAGTTGATCCCTACGCAAGATTTATCTTTGAAATAAAAATCAACAGAGAAGGCAAAGTTCAGATAACTCATTGGTAACTTGGCAGGGAGAGTCTAGTTGAATTCCCATTTCATATATCAAAAATAAGTTCTAGGAATATTAATGAGTTAAATATGTTTTCTAAAGCAAACTAGAGGAATAGAATATGCATTAAACCTCTAGCTAGAAGTATTTCTCAATTTAGAAGCAATAGAAGGAATGATCAATGGATATGACTTGGTAATATCTTAAAACTTCTATGAGTCAAACATTTTTTTAAAGGCAACCTAAACCAGGAAAATAATATATTGACAGCAAACATTTTTTTTAAAAGTCTGAATATATGGGATGATATGGATGGACTTAGAGACTATTATGTTAAGTGAAGTAAGTCAGTCGGACTTACTTCACTTTATTGTATGTCAACTATAAGTGAATATATATATATATATATGTATATGTAGTCATGGGATGTGGAGTATAGTGTGGGAGTGGAGTCAAGGGAATTGTAAAAGATATGTATGATACTGGGGGGAAGTGGGGCAGCGGATTGGGGGAGGGAGGTTGTCACTTCGGGGGGTAAAAAGTATAACTATTGCACTGTGTTGTACAGCTGAAACTAATTCTAAAAAATGTGTCTTTCATAATAAAAATAATTAAAAGAAAAAAGTCTGAATATATAAGTAGGGCTTATACAATTAAAGTAAAATATAGAGTCTCAATAATTGAGTATAAAAAGAAAAGCCACATACAAAGAAATTGAATAGTAATAAATATAGGGTGAAAATATTACTAGTAATCAGAAAAATATACATTAAAACACATTGAAGATAACGATGCAAAGATTATGAGCACTGGTTTGCTCATGTACTGCTGGTGTTGCTATGAAATGATATCATCCATTTGGAAAGCATTTTTGGCTGTATGTTGCAGGTCAGAGTATTCTTACATTTTGACTTCAGCAGCCCCACTTCTGGGAATCCAGCCAAAGAAATATTCCAAAATAGGCAAAAAAAAAAAAAAAAACTTGTATACTGCAAGTTGTACACCATAGCATTATTTATATTGAAGACTTGGCCACAATTTGCAGATCCTAGATTAGGGGCTATACCCAGCTTCTTGTAGCTGCCTGGACCTCAGTATTGCTTCCTGCTCTCTGCCTATGCACGGGGTCATTCCAGGTCTGTGCCTAAAGCACTCTCCCTGCCCTTTGTGAGCTGCTTTCTCTTTTTTTTTATCTTCAACACTTTGATCAGCTTTTTCAAGGCTCCTTCTTTTGTCCCCTCAACACCTCTTACATTCTTCCATTTTGGCACTTGGAGACTACCTGTAATCACTTGTTTACCTGCCCTTCGCCTCCACTCTGCTGTGAGGCCTTCAAGGGTGTGGTCCATCTCCCTTTAATCTCAGAATCACTAGTGCCTTGCTAATGCAGCAGGTGCTTGATAAATATTTATTAAAGGGATGGATGAATCATTTACTCAAACCTTTTACAGACATCAAGGATGATAATTATAAAGAGTATGTGGCAACCTGTGAATACATTACAATGTTAAATTGTAAAGACACTATATATGGAATTATCTCAAAGTAATATTGTTAAATGAAAAAAATCAAGGTGCCAAAACAGTATACACAGTAGGTTACCATTTTGTAAAAAAAATGCATGTTGGCAAAGGAAAGTGGAAATTTTATGTATACATACACTTCCTTGTTAATGGGTAGGCTATCAGTAGATGAAAATAAAGGACACTGGTAATAATAGCTGGGCATGGGTTGGGCAGACTGGAGGACTAAAAGAGATAGGTGGGAAGGAGACATGCTTTATTTTTTAATGTACCCTTTTTTTTTGTTTTCAAAATCTTTACCATGTCCATATGTACCCATTTTGAAAAATAAATCACTGTACAAAATTGTATGCAATTACAAGGAAAAAAGTTAGGAATTAATTCTGGCCAAATAATAACAGATAGATTGTGGGATTGTGGCTGATTTGGGTTTCATGTTTCTAGTTTCCAATTTTTTTAATGTGGTTATATATTGCTTTTACAATTACAAAGACAGAATCATGAACAAAGACATAAACTTGAAACTAAGTAATCATATTTACTTCATCACAACTCCATGACTCAATAAATTCTGGTCTATTTTAAGGCAAAAGGAAAGTAATTTTCTCCCTGGAGACTGTTATGGCCATCTCCTTTATAATTCTGAGATTGAAAAATGGTTAATAAGTTTAATTACTGAAAAGCTAATCAGTCTTGCAAATGGCAGTAAGAACAGGTAAAGCGTGTTCTTCTAATAGTTGCCTAGCTGAACAGCAAGATATGACAACAGTATTTTAACCTAAGACACCAAATTTAATGAGCTTGTCTGTCTGTTTCACTCTTCCCACCCCTTTTCTGTCTCCTTCCTCTCTCTTTCTCTTTCACTATCTCACTGTTCCTCTAGTCATATATTTTTTTCTTTTCCTTCTCTGTAGCCAGCACTACTGGTTGCCTACACACCTCCATTGTCTCCTTCCTCTCAGAACCCTGGTGCTGTTCCAGTGTCCCCCCTCTTTTAACAGCCATGTGCTTTGGGAAGACAAGCCCCAGGCCAGCTCTAGTGGCTGAGTGGCTCTTGCCCAAGTTTGGTTCAGAAATCGGCATGTGACACAATTCTGGCCAATGAGAAATGAGGAGAATCTGCTGGGGACTTCCTCACATCTAAGAGATGGTTTCTTTTCGGTGCTGGATTTAATTGTGTTTGGATATGACGCCTGGATCTTCTACAGCCTGACAATAAAGACCATACCAAGGATGGCAGAGAGACAATGAAAAGAGCCTAGGCCTTCATGACATTGTTGCATGGCTGACTTAAGCCTACCTCAGGACTTCCGGTCATATGAGAGAATTTGCTTGGTTAAGGCACAGTAAGAGGTTTTCTGTTTCAAACAGCTAGCTGAAAATATCCTGACTTACTCTCCCAATGTTCTCAGCACCATTCTTTTTCTATTTTTCCCTCCCTTCTCCTCTCTCCCCCAACTGTTCCTGTTTCTCTTAAACAATGCAGGGGAAACCTTTAGCATTGTCGGGCCAGCACACACCCACCCCTTTCAGACTTTCTCAACCATAAAGTTCTTCCTCATCTCCAGCCCAACTTGTACATCACAGTTGACAGGCCTGGATAGGTCTAGGCCAGGACAGCCAGAGAGCCTGTGTCACTGGAGTTGGGATTCAGTAACAAAGCAATCCTGCTTGTGGCTGAAACAGAGGCAATGTTTTCAGGAGAGCTGGGGGCCTGTGTTTCCAGGAGGAAACCAAGATGCTCACTCTTTCTCTCTCTCTCTCTGCAGAAAGAGGAAGGAAGCATAAACACCAGAGAGAAACAGTGGCAGAGTCTGTGACAGTGTGGGCCGCACAAATGGTTGTGCATTTTGTGCTCTAAAAGGCCCCTGGCCCTGCTAAAGGCATTCTGCTTCCAGATTTCTCCAAGTAGAAGACCCTGTCCTTGAGATTTATGAGACTTTTATTTTTTTAATTTTTTTTATGAGACTTTTAGATAGATTCTTTTGTCACACCCCATTTTGGCTTTAGCTACTTTGAAGCAGGCATCTCACATTTGCAAATCAAAGAACCTTGATTAAAACAACAGGTTATCCCACCTCAAATCCATTATGAAATGACGTTTTTTTAAATTGACCACAATATAAAATTAAAGTGTATTTTTTTGTGTGAGGATTAATGAATTCAATATTGTGCCTACTGTTCCTTAGTTGAAAAGTGAGCAAATTAAAATGTTGTATTTCTCTAAAAAACACTTGCTCCCCCAGGATCAGTACCACCCTCATGCCCGTCTTGCCCCATGCCCACACATACCCATTAAAGAAGACTACCTTTCAGGGCCCCAAGAAGAACATGAAAAGAAAGTGTATCTCTCATAAATATAATTAAACAAGCATATGCAGAACACAGTTGTTCCACTTTAAAAAATCAATTATAATTGCTTGTGTTAATAAAATGAATTCTATCTTTAACAAAATATGACAGAGCAGGCATTGATTTTTCTGTTAGTCTGCCTTTCTTGGGAAAGAGCACCTCAATTTCTCCCCACAATGGACTAGTCATCTAGGCCTGTGAATCAAGGTGCCTCACCTTACCAGGGACAAGTGCATGACATCGTTTGGCCAATCAGAAGTTCTCTTGATGTTATTGAGAAGAGGGAATAAAAGACCAAAAACCACCTGAAGTCCGTTGATTGCAGCCCCTCGTCAAGCCTGAGGATGCCCGTGAGACCTTTGGGATCATCCTGGCTCTCTTGCCCTCTCTCTAGTGCCTTCAGCTAGTTTATTTCTTTCTAGTGAATTTCCTTTCTGATTAAATTAGTCAATGACTGTTTTTATGACTTACACCAAAAAATTCCTAATGGATACTAAGTGAGCTTTAAAAACTGTACTTCCAAAGAAAAATGTTAACTTTCTGATTTCAAAAGTAAGATATTCTCATTATACAATATTTAGAAAACATTTTTAAAGAATCACCCATGATGGCATTTCCAAAGAAACTACCATCATTATTTTGATCTATTTCATTCATTAATAAATATTGGGTTGTCAGAAAAGTTATGACGTATTTTTTCTATGTTTTTGTTGCAAAAATGCGTCATGACTTTTCCAACAACCCAATATTTTTATATGATTTATCTCATCCTTTAGAGACAAAAACTTAAAACGATTATATTTTCCACTTGCCAGTGCCCCAAAATAGCACAGAGATACCCTCCATCAGAATAGAAGTAAGTCCATCTCAATTTCCAGGCTGTGGTTATCCCAAGATTCTAACCTCATCGTCCCATATCTCTAGTCCTTGAGTGTTTTCCTTTTCCACCATATATCAGTCTTTTGTTTCCATTCTTATAAGGCAAACATGCCTACATGCTTCCTTACATTCCCAACTCACTCCTACCTCCAAACAATCTCTAAATGCTATTGCCACCGCACAAACTCCACCCTTCCATCCATCACCAAATCAAATTATTTTGCAGTTAAGCATAATTCAACTCCTTATGAAATCTGCCCCTATTGAACATGAGGCATGCTAATCATATCCAGTAACTCCCTCTTTCACTATATAATTTCTTTTAAAAACCTTCTTAAAACTTTGCTTCTGTGATATATCCCTTTCCAATGGAGCTATAATTGGTGGAACATTTAAACTTAAGATTCAGAAACAAGGAATAGAAGTAGATTCATCAGTTATCATTTTAGGCTTTATTATGCAGAATCAGTTGATTCAATAACACATATTTATTGATTACATCTCCCATTAAAAGCACCTGTGTTTACATTTCCTGCCCTAAGAATGCAACTGGAACAATTAGTGGTAAGAATACAACTCAGAAGGGATTAAGTGCTACAATTTCAACAAAGTGCAATATGTATACAGAAAACAATCAGAATGGAATCATGAAAAAAACACCTCTTTTAGTTCTATTTTTTCTTTTCTTTTTCTTTCTTGTAGTAGTAGCAGTAAAGTACAATTACTAGGAATAAAAACTAGTTACGTTGATCAAGACTGAATATCTTATATCTGAATCATTTAGTGGAATGAGGTCAAGACTCCAAAAAAATAAGTTCTAAAGTTTATACTTAACCACATGGTACAGCTACTGTGAAAAATAGTTCAGCAGTTCCTCAAAACATTAAAAAGAATTATCATATGATTCAGTAATTCTACTTCTAGATATATACCCCAAATAATAGAAAGCAGGGACCCGAACAGATACGTATATAGCAATGCTCCTAGAGGCACAATAGCTAAAAGGTGGAAACAAACCAAGTGCCCATCGACAGATGAATGGATAAACAAAATGTGGTGTATATTATTCAATCTTAAAAAGGAAGGAAATTCTGACACATACTACAACATAGATGAAACTTGAAAACATATATACTAAGTAAAATAAGCCTTACACAAAAGGACAAAGACTGTATGATTCCACTTATATGAACTACCTACAACAGGCAAATTCATAGAGACTGAAAGTGGAATAGAGGTTACCAAGGACTGAGGGGCATGGGAATTGGGAGGTTTTTGTTTAATAGGTAAAGAGTTTCTGTTTGGGAATATGAAAAATTTCCAGAAATTGATAGTGATAATGGTTGTGAATACTTAATGTCACTGAACTGAACACGTAAAAATGGCTAAAATGGTAAGTTTTATGTTATGTCTGTTTTACCACAATAAATAAATCTACAATTATAACAAATACCAAATTCACCGGGCTCACAACAAATACTGTTGACAGAATGAATGACAAGGCAAAAAAATAGCTTGCAGAACTTTTCATATTTTACAAGTATGGAAAACATATTAAACCATCTGCTGATTAAAAATATGCATGTTTTGACTTGCACATGAATCAAATTAACATACATAAATCCAGCATCTCACATCACTAGATGCACAGCCATAGCCAATGTAATTTCCTGTGTTTCTTCAAATTCATCAATTCCAGTAGCATAATTATTAGTAACAGTAAAAATTTATAACTTTTATTTCAATTAGATTATCATTTATCCTACATAATGAAAAAGGCAGGAGATCATTGACATTCTAAATTTTTATGTTCACCTTTGCTCTATAATACCTAATATCACCATGGTAAACTAAAATTTGAGGTACAGAGTAGGAACTATTGTCCCTCACTATGATAAATTGGAATTGACAAAAATACTATATATATTGAACCCTAGCACCTTGCTGCCTTATATATAACCTCAGAAAGGTGCAGTTTTCCAAGTTGCAGCTTCTATAACTTCAGCTTCTACGTGCCCCTCGGCTCCTGCTAGTCCATCACCACCTTCTTCTCTCCAAGACCTTATTTGGAAAAAAGAAGACTCTCTTAAGTAGTGGAACGACTTTGTATACTGTTACACTAATGGACCATGCAGCCATCCCAGGAGGAAGAACAGATCCAAACTGCAAACCTAGGTCAGATGCAACACCAGGTCTGGGCCAAGACCATTAAGAGGGGCTCAAATCTGTTACTAAGAGATATCCTGTCTCTTCCTCTTAACTCCTCAGTCCCTCGGGATTCACCACCACCTAGAGCACCTCTCTAGGACCAGGAATGTAGCCTGGATGGAATGTCTAGCACCCAGCCTCCCCTGGCACCCTGCTTTTGATACACCTCTAGCACCATATGCATGCCCAGCACTTTGGTCATTGGGTCCTCCCAGGACTGTCGGCACCAAGCCTATGAGAAAAATTGGAGTCTTTCTAGAGCTGTGTTTTCTAGCCTTGTCTGCTAATAAGAATCATCTAGAGATATTGATGTAATCACATTCCCAGGGCCTTTCCCTGAATGTTCATATTTTGTAGGCCTTTTTGGGGTTGTGGGGGGTCTAGAATGAGCCACTCCAAGATATGCCTCAGTGGTATGCAGATTACTTTGAGTTAAAGGCAGTTTTAGCTTCAGGCTCAAGAGAAACTTCTTTTCCTCCCTTTAAACTACCTAAAAGTATTTGAATTAGAGGCCTTGCCCATAAGAGATTATCAGAGATAACATCTTTTGACATATCTATTGGACAGGGCAAACTACTAATTACTGAAGGTCTGCTCTTCTTATCATCCTGCAATGACCTTTTGAAGCCCCCAAAGCATTTTACCTTATCCCTAGCTCAGAGTGCCTTACATACCTCAATCCCCTTTCTGTCTCCCAACCTTTCATGTATGCAGAGGTCTCTGACGTGCTCATGTATACGGGGTTCCCATGCACAGAAAATTAAATTTGGTTTTCTCTTGTCAATCCGCCTCCTGTTGATACTATTATTCAGCCAGCCAAAAGAACCAGAAGAGGGAAAGATAATTTTTTCCCTTCCCCACAGGGTCCAGGAATCTGAATTATTAAAACTGCCCAGGTGATGCTCTTTACCAAGGAATTCTGGCAAATATTGAGTTCAAGTACTCTTCCAAGTATTCCTGGAGTCTCCCAGTAGGGAAAGTTGCCCTGCATAGATTCAAGCCTCACCATCTACAGGAATAATGAAGGTGAGTGTGCTTTGTACACTAGGAAGTCTTTGTAAATCCAAGACATGCTGTCATTATCATGATTATATACCTTTAGTCATAGCCACCAGGACAACACGCACAGCTGGCTGAGCTTCTCAATGTTAGGTAGCAGTGAAACAATGGAGGAGGAGGAGGGGTGGGAGGGGGTCCATGGTGCCTACAGAAAAAGCTCATAACTAGCTTGATTAACTGCCTGCAGCCACATATCTGTTTTTACAACAATGGATGACAAGAGGGGGTCTGGAGCAAGATAAGAATCTGAGTCAACAGACCTCCACCCATCTTAGGAGGTCACGCCCTTCCGTGGAAAAGCTTGCACCACTTTTCCCACCAAATTAATAGGTAACTCCCTCACCTCACCCAGCAAACTATAAATCAATCTCTCTCTCTCTCTCTCTCTCTCTCTCTCATTCTCTCTTATTCTCTCTCTCTCTCTCTCTTTCTCCTCCCCACCCCACCCCCCACCTAGGCTAGGCCTGTTCTCTTCCTTGAGAATGTATCACTAATAAACCCTGCTTGCATATTAATTAACTTGCTGACTTTTGACTCTTCACTGCGTTGTTGAAGGAGGATGAGGAGGCGCCAAAGGCAGAGGAGAGAGGGAGATGGAAGAGCAAAGGCTGGAACCTGGAAATTAATACATATGTATTTCAACTCACAGCTGCTTCGGCTGCTGATATAAATCAAAGGAAGAAGAGGGGAGATTGAGGGGGAATAATGTAAACAGCATACATTTTTACAATTTAAAGACTGAATGTGTTAGCTGAATCATTCATTTATTGAACTTCCAATTTTATTTTTTAGTATTACTGTGTGAATGAAAGTGAGATACATCTAGGTGCTAAGATAAGCATCTGTCAGGTGGCTGCCATACAAAGTAATTTTAGTGAGTTTTAGTCATCTACATGACTGAAACACAGCTAGGGAAAAGTTTCTATCCTGGAAATTTTGCTGCTGACATAACATAAATTAAAGACAGATGCAGTGAGAGTGTGGTCATCCTCCATAGACAAAAAGACCAGGCCCTTCCATGCAATACTGATGAAGAAAATATGCAGTGATGCTAGAAATGCATATTCTTGTAGGGTGCTGGGAGATAATTGAGCAATAACCACTCTCATTTTGAAACTTGAACAAGAAGTTGTGAGTTCAATAGTAGCCTGCAGAATCACCTGGCATTAAGAAAAACCATGCTCACCGTCTCCTTAAAAAGATCTTTTGTGACTGAATATGTTCCTGCACAGTGACAGAGAAACGGACTGGTTTTTTATGATCCCCTCTACAGCCATGATTATATAACTGAATATAAGCAACTCAACTCAGCAAAGGCACGTTGTACCAATAAAAAGCATAAATGAGAACAGCAGTGAAATCTCCTAGATGCAATTGTTTCTGAGTAAAATTTAAAAGACAAAGGAAGTCAAAGTTAGCAATGTATTTTAACCTCTTTAGAAACTCTGGCTCTTTCCATTGTGACAAACATAAGCAGTTAGTTGAGCTGCAGCCAAGAGATGGCTTTGGGATAACTAGGAAGTACATTAGATGCCAAAAATAGTTAAATGCCAAATGTGCCTCAAAGTAAGCCTCCTTTGATGGTCACATAGACATGCAAAAGACACTTCCCGATTCTCATTTTCAATTATAATTCCTTAGGCCTCATTACTTTTCCCTCAGCTATGCATAAGACAAAAAGTTTTTTCACACCCATCCTGCTGATAACATTTCAATCACTAAAACTTTCACTTTAAAACTAACAAGGCTTTTTATCTCCCCGAGCTGGCCAGATAACGACTTTACGGGCCACTCAGAATAGCCACAGAGAGCCGAAAGTGGGGCAGCTCCGACAAACGAGATCCCTGTAGATAAACCACAGAATTCAGGGCAGTCAAGAGTTGCAGCCTCTTCCCTCACTTAACCTTGTACCAAAGCTACTGTGGGTAATTTGATTCCCTGTGTACCTTTCTCCGTCAGAATGGAAAGTGGATTTTAGGAAGATGTTAGGTACAGGGGATGGCAACACCCTATAAAAGAAGGAAAACTGGTTAAGGACCTAGGAGACCTACCCTAACTCATTTGCCACCTCAGATCAATTAATTACTCCACTACTCAAAAGCCTTCGTTTCCTTACCTGAAAGGGAGGAGGTTAGACTGTGAGACAGAAATCTTGATCTGGAAGAACTCTCCAAAGTCCCTGCTTTGGGCAAGTGGAAAAGGAACTGGGTCCTATACTGTGGTTCTCTCCGAACTTTCTGCTTTTATCTGTTTACACACTGGGGTTTCATAAAAGATTTCATTTTCTGAAAGGTATCCCTTGCTAACGAAACTTTGCAAACTACTGGACAAAAACAACTGTTTCCTTTCAGCCCTCACACCCTCTGATTCTTTAACATTCAATGATAAGAGGGATGAATGCCTGCTACAGTAACTAGAAGGTTCTCAAAGTACTGACTAGATATTGATGGAATCTGAAAAATGAAGAGACGCTTGAAGGATGTGAAAGAGGAAACTTAAAGAGAAACCCAGATGGTACATCTCTCTACCAGGCTTGGAAAAAGAGAGGTATGGCTCTTTCTTCCTTCACTTCTTACTACCCCTTACCCTGCTCTCAGCTCTGGCTTTCCAATAGAAGCATTTGTGGAGTCGTTACGTTATCCAGAGGCCTGGGCCTTACCTCTGGGGGTTCTCAGCCAACAGATATGGGGATGGAGCTTTCCCAGCTATTTGTTTTGCGAGGCGGGGGGTATGTGTGTGTCTTAAGATCCATAGGTGAGCTGATGTGTAAGTAAGACTGAGAATCTCTGCTTGGCTTCAGCTCTTCAACTTTTATAAACACCATTCTTTTAAAAGACGTTAATGACCTCCCATTAACCGAAAATGTCAGTTATCATTTTCAGGCAGATGACTCTGAATCGAACTCTTTAGAAACAGCCACCTTCCATCTGGGGATGTCAGCAGCCCTTTGCCTGCCTGCCAGCCTTCTTCCAGTGGCTCAGGCTCCTAGTGACTTGAAGACATCTTTGACCCTGACACTCTCAGTGCTGCCAGCATTCTATCTGCACAAACCTACCCTGTATCTGATCCCAAAGCAGGTCACAGCTTTCCATTCCTATTGCCACTTTTTAAGCCAGGCTCCCTTCATTATAGCTTGTCTATATTGTTTATAGCCACTTACAGAGTTCTCATTCTCTCATCTTTATCCTATTTGAGCCATGTTAATCTGATGTTATTAGCCCCTTGTTTGAATAACTACAGTGTTTCCCACTGCCTAACCTTTCAAAATAAACCCCTTCATCTATCTTTTAGGTTCTACAATAGGAACCCAATCTAAGTTTCCAACCTCATCTTGGATTACACAGCAGCATGAACACAATCCATTGCCAAAGAGTATTGCTCTTTCTTTTGTAAACATATCCTAAGCTTTCCTGATTACTAACCCTCACCCTACGGCTCCTGCAGCCTAGAAGACCCTCCTCCCCACACTATGCCACCTCGTTCCTAAATACTCTCCAGAGTTCTCCAAGTGAATTTGAAACAAATGAGAAACACTGTGCTTGACCCTCTTACATGGGAGTCATTATATCCTGCCTTGCAGTATGGTTCTATGGCTATACCTTATCCCCTTTACTGAGTTGTTGCTTCTTCAGAGCACTGCACTGTGAGCCTTACAGCTGTATGGAAAGAGGGTGGACTTTGGAGCCAGAGAGCCCTATGTTTAAATTCCAGCTCTGCCACCTAACAGTCATTCGAGCTGTAAAATTATTTAACCCTTCTGTGCTTTAGTTTTCCCATCTGTAAAATGAGGATTTTAATATCCAGGTCCTAGAATTAAAGTCTGAGTGAGATAAAACATGCAAGGTGTCTGACACAAAAACAGGCTCTCAACAAATGGTGGTTCCCACTAGCAAACATTGATGGAAGTGTGACAGGCTGTTATCTATAATGGAAGATGATGTCCCGCTAACCCAGCCTGATGAGAACCTTCCTGTATATTGTAGATCTTCACCACCTGGTCCTTTTTACTCATTAAGAAAATGACAGGGTTATTTTTATTTTTGAGATAAGACTTTGAAGCAGAAGTAATGGCTTCTTGTCTTTTATCTATTGGCCAATAATAATAAGGGTTGGTAGTAATAGTGAATAGCAGGTAGATAGGAAAGAGAAGAAAGATTAGCAAGAAAACTCCAAATTCAAATATCCAGCAATACAGATTGAGAGACACAAAATGACCACAACTTTGCAAAATAAATATTACCAAGTTGTGTTATGCTATATAAAAAGGAATAAGCTACCATAGTTAGGAGGTAGAAATTATTAAATAATAGGAGAGCTGTTAAGTTGTATTTGATAAGATTCAACACTAATCCCTAATAACATTATTTTAAGAGTAAAAATAGAAAAAAACATGTCCTTAATGTAAGAAAACATATAAGATTAAAATCAACAGCCAGCATTATATTTATTAGTAATAGTATATGATATCACCATTCAAAATATGTACAAAAGAAGGAATATTATTTAGTTTTTTCTGAAAGTTATGGTCAATGCAATAAGACATGATATAAAATTAAAGGTATATTATTAATAATGAAGAGATAAAATAATATTTTTTGGATAAAATCAATATACAATTATAACTCCAAAGAAATAATTTAAAAATTAATTAAATACAAGGGGATGAATGTAAAATAAACAGAAACATTCCAATATAATTGAAATAATCAGCTAAAAAATATTTGAAATGGTTGTAAAAAAATGAATACAGAGATCCCACACACAGTAACAACAAAAAATATAAAACATCTTAAAAGTAGCTTTAATGCATAATGTCTTTTATCTAGTCAAATATTAAAGGCAAATTTTTATTGAGATATATTTATCAAAGCTTGAGAAAGTGGAAAAGTATACTGTGTTCCTGAGTAGGAAGACATTGTTAGAAATATTTAAATATTTTCAAAATAATATTGGTCTAATCAGACATTCAACAAGTATTTACTAAGCACATACTATATGCCTAGCAAAATTCTAGGTACTGGGGATAACCAACCATATGGGCAATGAATAACACAAAGACTGCTCACATGGTGTCTAGATTCTTATGTAGTGGATACACCAAACAAACAAAGCCTTACTAAAAAATATAATGTCAGGCAATAATATGTTAATTGAATACAAATGTGACAGGGTTAAGACAGAGAATGAAAGGAAGGAGATGCTGTTTAGAATAGAGTGGTCAGGAAAGGCTCCTGAAGAAGTATCATTTGAGCAGATAATTGAATAAAGTGTAGTAGAGAGCCATGTGGCTGTCTGGGGGAATAGTGTTTCTTGCAGAGAGAACAGCACATGCAAAGCCCCAGATGTGTAACTTTACCTGATGGCTTCCAAGAACAATAAGTAGTCCAGTGTTGCTGAAGCAGAATGAGTGAAGTAGAGTCTGGTAGGAGATGAGGACAGAGTAATGTGGGACAGATCCTACAGTCTTGTAAACCATATGAGGACTTGGGGGCTTGTCCTAAATTGGATAGTAACCATTTGAAGATTTTGATCAGGTGAGGATATGATCTAATTACATTTTTATAAAAGATTTGTCTGGTCTCAGTGCTGAGAATAGGGTAGGAGTGATGGGGAAATAGTGCGAGTCGTTGGGAGACTATTTCAATAATTCAGGCTAGAAAAAATGGGCTTATACTAGGATATAAGAGGTAGAGGAATCAGAAGAAGACTTCAGATATATTTTGGAGGGAGACATAAAAGATTTGCTAGAGGGTTAGGTAAAAGGGATGTGAGAAAGAGAGGAATCAAGGTTGGACCCTAGGTTTTTGTTTTGAAGAAACTGATTAGATCATAGTATTGAATACTGAGATGGGGAAGGCTGGACAGGAGCAGGAATTGGAAAATTGAAATGAAGAACTGTGTTTTGGAATGTTAAACTTCAAACGTCTATCAGACCCCAAGTGGAGATGTTGAACAGGCAGTTGCTATGAATCTGAAACTCAGGGGATCTTCTCAGGCCATCAGCAGATAAATGAAATGTAAAGCCACGAGATTGGATGAGGTCATCTATGGAGAGAACACACATAGAGAGACCCCTAGGGGTCACCAACATTTGAAGTTTGGGACAAGGAAGAAGATCCCACAGAGAAAATTGAAACGAGGCAGCTAGTAAAACAGGAGAGAGCCTGGATGAGTTTGGAGTCTCAGAAGCCAAAGAAGTGGTTTAATATAACTCTCGTCAAAATATCAATGATTTATTTTTATTAACTGACAAAATCATTCTAGAACATACCAGAAAAGCTTAGAATAAAGGACCATCCCACCACATACTTCTTTTGTAATAACTGATAAGGACATGATGTTTTTATGACCTTGTAAAATGAAATATTTCTTACTTTAAAATAAGCTATTTGCTTATATAAGCATTTGGTTTTTCACTATATACCCCTCCATTTTTATATTGGCACATTTGTTTCAGTCACCTTGCTGGTTTTCTTGTAGCAAGTTAGGAAAATGTAGCATATGCTTGAGAAAAATTTGTCTAAGAAATTTTGCTTTTCATACTCATAAATTGATCCTATTGTATACAAAAGTCTAATATGCTATAAAGAAGCATGTTAAACCATTGGGCAGGGATAAATTATTCGATAAATGGTGCTGGGACAAATATCTAGAAATATAAATACTAAATTGATTTTTCACTCCATTCTACACACCTAAGTAAATTCTAGATTGGTTAAAAAGTTTGGTACTTAAATAGTCTAACAATAGAAACATTTGAAGAAAATATGGACACTTATTTGTAAAACTTGTACAAGGGGGAAGATTTCCTAAGCTTAAAAATAACAGAAGAAATTATAGAGTAAAAGACCAGCAGATTTAAGTCTATAAAAATGAAAAATTCTGTGCACAAAAACCTGAGATAATATTAAAATGGGAAGATGTTTTCAATACAATGTCAAAGTTAATATGTTTTCTGCATAAAGAGCTCACACAAACTGATAAGAAAAGCACTAGGGCCCAATTGATAACTGGTCAATAGAACATTCATAAAAGAGGTCATTACCACTTCATGGATGGTGTAGAGGCCTGACCACTGCACTGTACACCTGAAGCTGATGTTGAATAATATGTATGTCAACTATAATTTAATATACATACCATATTTGCCGGCGTATAAGATGATTTTTTGGCCCTGAAAAATATGCCTCCAAGTGGGGGGTCGTCTTATACACCAGGTACACTTCAGATAGACTGCCCATAGTGCTTGCCCCGTGCCATAGTGGCCTCCCGATGCCCGCCCACTTCATTCCACATAC
>NW_017731707.1:812530-828795 GCF_001890085.2 Hipposideros armiger
TATATATATATATAGTCACAGGATGTGGAGTATAGTGTGGGGAATGAAGTCAATGGAATGTAATAGATATATATGATATGGGGGGATGGTGGATTGGGGGAGGGGGTTGTCACTTTGTGAGGGGTGAAAAATATAACTATTGCATTGTTTTGTACACCTGAAACTAATAAAAAAAAAAGAGGTCATTACCCAGAAGAGAAAATCCAGCTAGACAATTCATATGCAAGCATGTTGATTCTTGATAAAGATCAAAGAAATAACACAATAAATTATTATAATTTTTCACCAGTCCTTTTACGAAAAACTAGCTTTTAAAAAATCATAGTATGATCTTGGGTGGCAGCCAGTTTGCTCAGGTGGTTAGATCGCAGCACTCATAACACCAAGGTTGCCGGTTGGATTCCAGCATGGGCCATGGAGCTGTGCCCTCCACAACTAGATTGAAGACAACTGCTTGACTTGGAGCCGATGGGTCCTGGAAAAACACACTGTTCCCCAATAAAATTTCTAACAACAACAACAAAAAAAATCATAATACAATCTCGGGACGCATTCCGGAGGGACTTCTTTTGTTCTGATGGTATACATTTTAAAAAGCAATTTAAATTTGTATCAAGATCCTTAAAAAAAAAAAAAAAAGAAATGGTCCATACTCAATAGATGACCAGCATCACCACTTGTAGACTACCTTAAAGGAATAATCCTTATATGGAGAAAGCTTTTTATATATTATTTATAATAGTCTCCAAGTGGAAGTAATATAAAAATTATGCAGATGCAGTGGACCTGAAATGGTTAAATTAGCAAATAGCCTTCCCAGCTACTGCCAGAAATAATTGTTAATGTTACAAAGAAAGTTTCACCGTGCGCATATTTCTTGTCAGTGGGGATCTCTTTGTAGCTCTGACCCCAGTCAGTAAGTTACTCTGTCCACCAAAAGGAGAATTTTGCTTCCATCCACACAATGTGTGGCCACTGACCAGGGAACACAGAGAACCCAGATTAAAGGACTAGGAAGCTTTAGGGTCATGCAAGTAGAAAGGGAGGTTCCCTCTGATAATAAATAAGCAGCCGTAGGCATCTTTGCAGAGTTCATTGAAGGAAAATAAAGTCTCCCTTTAAAATAAAATTGATAAGGACTGTCATTTTGAACAGACTTAATGCAAAGGTAGACTTTCTGTAGAGAAATAAGGATCACAATAAAAGAAAATGACATTCCTGCAAATACTGGCTTAGGAAAAGAAGATGATCATCAGCAGAACTCAAAGTCCTAAGAAGAGAAATTGAGACCAGACCAGAGATGGCTCACTTAGTCACACTTCCATGCATATTCATTTATTCACTCATTCACTCTTTCATTAGCTTATTAGTTGATCCATCAAATGTTTATTGAGCAGCAAATATATGCAGACACTAAGCAAGTACTGCAGATTACTTAGTGAAAAAGCCAAAGAAGACCTGTTTTCGTAGAACATAGAGTAGCAAAGCTAGAACTGAAATAGTAATACCACAAACTATTATTTAAGTTCAATTGCGGGAAGTCTGACAAAAAAGAAGTTTTGAAATCTATGAGAGCAAATGACATGAGAACCTAACCTAACACAGAAGATTAGAGAATCATTCTTGGGTTTCTATGACACTTGAAATTTTAAATCAAAGTTGAAAGGTGAAAAGATTTAGCTAGGGTAAGGGATTTTACAAATTCCTTAATGGATAAGGAATTGGAAACCTTATTTGTGGTTTACTGAATATATAACACACATATGTATGGATGAAAAAGGGGCCACATGCTAAACTGGACAAGCTCAGGGGAGGCCAACGTGGTCGGCCCTACAAACTCAGGGACCAAAATTAACCACATAGGATGGTCTGAACATAAAATTCCTAACTAAAAGTGCGTCATGGTAGGTAGTCACATCCTGGGCCTGTAGCTTTCTTGACAAAGGTCAATCTTTACCTTAGTGAGCCTGTCTATTGTCTTTTTACATCTAAGATAAAATACCCGAGGAATGTCAGAGTAATCCCTTTTTCCAAACCTCTCATGGCACTAGAGCTCGAGATCGCAAAACCCCTCATTTTTATCTTGTTCCCCAAGTACCATCTCTATGTGCTATAAATGTTAATTGTCATGTACCCACCAATGTAAAAGAAGCATGTGTCTCTCCATTTTACTTTTTATCCAATCCCAGAGATTTCCCCTCTTTGCTTTCTCCCACCCCCTTAATCTACCACCAATAGATTTCATGTAACCATCCTTACATCTCCTTTGATTCTACTGTATAAAATAAGCTGCAAAACTGCCATTCTCGGGATCATTTTCTTAATCCCAGCAGATTAAGTGAGATTTTGCTTCCCTGCAATTGTCAGTTTGGCTCAAACTCATTAAAATTCTCTACAGGCTTGGATGTTTCTTATGTCGACATATGTCTTCTATAGTTAAATTAAGTGTAATTATAGTTTTTGTTCCATTGTATGAATTTCATCACATTCAACAAATTTTATTATTTTTATAAAGATCTAAGTGATTTTTTGGATAAGGTTTTCTGGCTGGGTGGACCCTTTCTTTCTTTTTTTAAAGACTTTATTGGGGAATTGGGGGAGGGGAACAGTGTTGGGGAATTGGGGAAGGGGACCAGCCAACTTGTTGATCTTCAATCTTCGTTATGGAGGGCGCCAGTCAACATCTGGCTTCCCGAGGGCAGCTCATGGCCCCTAAGCTCAAGGTGCTGTGTTCAATCTTAGTTGCGGATGGGTATAGCCACCATCCCATGTGAGAGTCAAACTAGCAGCCTTGTTGTTAAGAGCGCATGCTGTATCCACTGAGCCATCCGGGCGGCAGCTTAGCTCAAGGTGCCGAGTTCCGTTTTAGATGCGGGTGGGCATAGCTCACCATCGAACAGGCAATCTTGTTGTTACACCAGCTGAGCCATCCTGCCACCTGCTGGCAGCTCAGCGACAGCTGAGCTCAGGCGCAGACTCACTGGCCCATGTGGGAATCGAACTGGCGGCCTGTAGCTCAGAGCCCACGCTCTTAAGCCAATTTTTAACCAACTGAGCCACTCGGCCAGCCCTGGGTGGCCCCTTTCCATCTATGTATGTAGTCAAGATTCTGGTATTTAACAACACTTCTGTTTGGGTATTCTAAACATTACCAAAACGTAACCATTTAGTATAGGCATTTCAAGTTTGTACATGCATTTAAAACGAGTATGTGTTGAGTGCCTATTTTGCACTAAGCTCTATTTCTGCAGCTGAAGTTTCAGTGGAAAGGAAGACACACAAGTTCCCTGACCTTACAAAGTTAACATTCTAGTATGAACTCAAATTCTGTTTCTAATGTTCTAATTAATTCCCAACAGCCATATATAGGAATGACCACTTTACTGCATTCTCATCAGCGTTGGATATTATCATTGCTTACTTTTATAATGAATAAAAGTACAAAAAAAAAAAGACATTGCTATGGGTTGAATTGTGTCCCCCAAAAAAGATATGTTAAAGTCCTAACTTCCAGTACCTCATAATATGACTTTATTTCTTTTTCTCTTTATTTATTTATTTATTTATTTATTTATTTATTTATTTATTTATTTATTAATGTGACCTTGTTTGGAAGTAGGGTTTCTGCAGATGTAATTAGCTGATATAAGGTTATTAGGGTGGGCCCTAATCCAATATAACTGGTGCCCTTATAAAACAGGGAAATTTGAACAAAGAGTCACACACGCAGAGAACGCCACGTGAAGATTAAGGTACAGGTCAGGGCTACGCAACTACAAGCCAAGAAACACCAATGACTACCAGAAAACCACCAGAAGCTAAGAGAGAGAGGCATGGATGGAACAGATTCTCCCTCACAACACTCAGAAAGAACCAACCCTTCCAACACATCAATCTCAGACTTCTAGCCTCCCCTGTTACAAGTTCAAGGTTTGTGTGTCCAACGCTTCAAATGGCCGATATTCAAAACATCAATCTGGAGTAAGGAAAGTTTTATTTACTAATCGTGCAGGTGCCAGCTAGAGAAGATAGAGGGCTTTAGAGCATCCATAAATACATCCTAAGAGAGCCCAGAATTCAGGCTTCATTTATGTCAAGGGAAGGGAGAATGGGTGAGGCAAGAGCTGTGTGATATCTAGGGGCCAACAGCATTTTAAGGAAGAGTTCGAAATCTCTAAGTTTTTTTGTTCCCGGTCCCTTGACACCTGCTGATCTAAGTGAGGTCTTGAGGCTCCTCCAAATCTTTGCCAAAAGCTCAAGCCTCTAGCAGAATACCTCTAATGATTAGCATATCTACAGCAGGAGCTAGTCCCCTAAAGGCCATGGGAGAAATGGAGGCTAGAATCAAGACAGAGTCAGAGAGACCGATCATTTCATTAGCTTATACCACCACTAGGAGACAATAAATTTCTGTTATTTAAGCCACCCAGGCTATGGTACTTTGTTATGGCAGCCTGAACCAACTTCTACAGGCATATTTCTTACTTTGGGTTCCCCTGAAAACAGAGATTGAGGAAAGGACTTGGTGCTAATTAATGTTTGACACTTGCGCTCAGGATGTAAACCTCGCCTCAGGAGTATCAAAATGTTTTTAGTTTGTTTTCTCTTATTTTCCCAGAGGGTTTACACATAAAAGATAATCAAGCAAATCAATAGAGATCTTCATCACAGACCACCAAATCTCAATAATCAACAATTAGAATTGGATGCAGGAGTGGATCTAGGTTGTGTGGGGCATGAAGTTTATACTTAATCATCTCTAATAGTATAAAATTTTAAATACAAAACGGGGCACAAAAGTATATATTTATTTAGGATAAAAGGAAATTAAAACAAATTACAAATATTAGAAATAAGATAACCACTACAAATATCCCTAAATCTAGAACTATATAACATTCTTGTTTTTTAATTATCTCACATCCCTTTATAATGTTTTTGTTCTACATATTTTGGCTGCATATTCTTTGATCACCTCTTCATACGATACCAATTTTGTAACATGGCTTTGTATATAGAGAAAACAAAATTGTCTTCCTCTAGCATGGGTGGTCAAAATTTGTTTTTCATTATTGATACATGGGATGCATAAAACACGCAACTTCACACATAGATGTACTCGCTGCTATAGGATTGTGAGCCAGAAACACAGGAATTCTAATAAATTCTAGATGATTGCCATAAAAATATATTTGGAGTTTATCATTATATACATGGTATTATCAACTGCATGCCTGACAGGAGAGAATTTCTGCCTTGATGGTAATGGAATCCTCTGCTTACAACTTTACACATCTGATGCTTGGAGGAATTTTCCAAAGAACTGTTTCTGGCTCTGATCATTGCAAACCTTGTTTCTCTCTACTCCCACATACTTCCAGTGTGAGGTGCAACAGAACACATTCTTATCATGACCTCTGACCCTGGTCCTTCAGGTCAGATCCCTAATAAGTTGACTCACGGGCAGGAAGAGTATCCAGAAGCCATTTCTCTACCAGATCAGCTAGGTACAGCTTAACTATGTAAAGAAGTGACTGTGACCCTCATAAATATAGCCCACTAAATGGAAACTTAATGTGCCCCCAACAAAACTTTCCTTTACCCAGATCCCCAAGATACTCATGTCCACAGTAATACCACTTGACTGCAGTGTGATAGATGGGAAGTCAAAGTGGAAAGAGAATGGCCTTAGCCAATTGCAATGAAAGTATTTTACTTTTGCAAAATTCACAAAAATCTACAACTGTGTAAATGTGTCAGAATCCTTCCAAGGGCCTAAGAAGGAGCCCATACATGAGAGGACCCCTCCATGAGAGGTACCTTGAAGTTTAAGCTTCATTCATTTCATGGTAAACCTGCCTTTCATAATGCTAAATGAATGATCTAAAGCTTCATCACCGGTATGTCCTTTATGTATTTCATTTTTGATCATTTGTACTTTGGCAGCAGGGAATAAAGGCAACCCCTTCTGGGGTAAATGGTAGGTGATGAAAAGGAAAGAGAGTGGGTAAATGAGAACAGAATAGTTAGAAGAGCTGGAAAGTGGTAATGTAGATGGAAATAAGCTACGAGTTCAAAATATAGCATTTTCTCTGCTCTTTAGGTCTAATATAAAGGATTATATTAAAATAATCCTGAAAGTGCATTTGAGCTATCACTTTGTACCTTATTTTCATGTGGGCCTCAGACCAAACGATTTTTTTAACGTTTATAAATGGAAAGTACACCAGGTTCGTATTTAGCAATAGTAATAGTAAACTGAAAAATGCCTATATATTTGTCATAGTGATAGTGATAAAATTAGTTTTGGGGCCCACCAAATTATGTTTGCTTTTGTCTTCTTTGGTTCCAATGAAGCCATAGTGTTAAGGTAAGAATAGCCCGTGGCTATTCAGTAGATTTCTTTATATAAATGAAGTGTTATTTGATGAATAATTAAATTTCACTATAGATCTTTAGGTAGAGGAAGGCAAAGAAATAAATTTTCAAAGGCATTAACAGGCAATCTATTTTTCAGTGAGTATAAAAACAAAGAAACAATCTGATAGGTCAATGAAAGTAATGAGGACTTTAACAGGTATTGACTGGTCTGAGAAGCTAGAGATTACGTAGATGTTCTTCCTAATCAAAAAGTATCCTACTCCTGGCCTAACCCTAGAGCTGGTGGAAGGATATGCTGACACAGAGGTCAGATTCTCTAACTGCCTTGGTTTGTTCTCTCCTGTATTCATTTTCTCTTGCTGTTGTAACTATCACTAATTTGGTGGCTTTCGACAGCACAAATGTATTTTCTTATAGTTCTGGAGGTCAGAAGTCCACATGGGTCTCACTGGGCTAAAATCAAGGGGTCAGCAGGGCTGCATTCCTTTTAGCAGGCTCTAGAGAAAAATTTCCTTGCCTTTTCCAAATTCTAGGGGCTGCCCACATTCCTTGGCTTGTGGCCCCTTTATCTTCAAGGCCAGCAATGTAGCATTTCTTCCAGCAGCATGTCTGTTTTTGACCACTGCTGGGGAAAATTCTTTACGTTTCAGGGCTCATGTGATTAGATTGGGACCAACTTGGAAAACCCAGGCTAATATCCCCATTTTAAGATTCTTTTTTTTTAAAGATTTTATTGGGGAATTGGGGGAGGGGAACAGACAAGTTGCTGTTGTTTTGTTCTTCAGTCTAGTTATGGAGGACGTCGCTTCACTGGCCCATGTTGGTATCATCATTGCTCTCTTCCCGGGTGAGGCAGATCAGTCGCCAGCCTCTGAACAGCCGCTCACAGCAGCTCTTGGCAATTCACACTGGCTGCCAGGCACTCACGCTGGCTGCCGGCCACACACGGTAGCTTATGGCAGCCCACTGCAGCCTACGCCGTCGCCGTCGCTGGCAACCCAGCTCCAGGTCGAGCTGTTGTTCACCATCTTAGCTGTAGAGGGCGCAGTGTCACTGGCCCCCATGTGGGATCCGAACCGGGGTCCTGCTGCTCAGAGCTGGCGTCCCAAGCCAGCTCTTAACCAACTGCGCCACTCGGCCGGCCCGGTCATTTTAAGATTCTTAACTTAATCACATCTGCAAGTTACTTTTGCCATGTAAAGTAACATATTCTTAGGTTCTTGGAATTAAAACATAGACTTTAGTGGGCCATTATTCTGCCTACCACTTTTCCCTAGCCAAGAACATAGAATGTGGGGTCAACAGCCTTCCCACTCTACTGCAAGAAACAATCTATGGAATATCTTCATTTTTAACCCTCCAAAGGGAGAGGTTTTCAAACATGGTGGTGTAATAGTGAGGTAGATGGGAATGGCTTTTCTCTTTTAAAGTTAATAATAATAATAATAATAATAATAATAATAATAATAATAATAATACAGAGGGTGCCAAAAATGTATACACATTTTAAGAAAGGAAAAAACTGTTTTAATATATATCAGTAACAAAAGATGAATACAAGTCATGTTTGACTTCTGCAATTACAAGAGGTGCTCTGAGTGGTTATCATCAGTGTCCAGACACTTCTGATTATAGTGAACTACTGCTTGAGCAATGTTGACCAAAGTGTTAACATC
This sequence comes from Hipposideros armiger, assembly GCF_001890085.2. NCBI lineage: Eukaryota > Metazoa > Chordata > Mammalia > Chiroptera > Hipposideridae > Hipposideros > Hipposideros armiger. Next base: position 820,588 of record NW_017731707.1, read on the forward strand.
TCTTAAAAAGGGTATACATTATTTTGGCACCCCCTGTATAACAATCATCATAATAATCATCATCATAATAAAGATCATTGGTGACATCTCTCCTCTTAAGAACTCGGGGGGTTGTATTTTGTATGAGTTGAGTGGCTATCTAGCCTGCACATGAGACCAAGAGATAAAATACTACAACTTTGTTTATTATTTGTCTTGGCTTGATTTAAACTGCTGATTATACAATAAAACCAAAGGGCGTCAAAGTCCATTTCCAGACTCCTGGGTGGTCCACTTCCCTTCATTGATACTTTGTCATTTTGTGCTTTCCTGATTTTACCCAAATATTTGCATTTTGGGTGGGGACCACAGGGTACCAGTCAACCCAGAATTCTTTTCACCTGTATGCTATTATTCAACTTGTAAGTAAGTTAACTTCAGTCCAACAAAGATCCTTTGAACTTTATATATCAAAGAAAAGTCGGTCTTTTTTAGACTAATACGGGAAGCAGTTCAGCATGCTGGAGAAAGAGAGAGAAATGTCACAGCTGGAACTTAGAGACCCAACTGAGATCTTCTGTCAGACTGTCACCTATTGCCTAGAGATCTTTGGGTTTTGGAAAATGGTTGTTGTTTTTTATATAAATCTTGGCCTCTGCTAAGTAATCTTTCTTTTTATGCTTTGTCATTAAAACTGTTTACAATCAAGACACTACCCTCTAACTTGTCCTTCCCTTGAATTGTTTTGTTAATTGTTACCCACAGATACTGTCCCACAATCAAGGCAGTTCTTTGCACACTACAATAATGATGGAATAAATCAACGCATGAACTAATGAGACAATGTTGTAGATAAGCCCAGCTCTATCAAGCCTTGGCTCCATCAATAACATCTCAATGGCATTGATGGGCAGGTTTGCTTCTCTGGGCCTCAGTTTTCTCATCTAGAATGTGGATAATGATTCTTACCTTCTACGTTTATTGTAAGAATTTGACATAATATATGTAAAATCCCTGAAACACGGACAACGGCAGTAAATCTCTCTCAATAGGAATCATTACCCAGTGTTTTGCTCTTTGGGGATTACACAGCTAACCCTCAATATTCCACGTGCGGGTTATTCTCTTTGCAAATTAGCTCCAGCAAAATTTTGAAAATAAGTAGATTTTCCCATGAACTCCTCATTTCCTCTTGGCTGACTTCCCACCACCAATCTCGTGTGTGTTTATAGAATGCAAACAATTTAATATTAAGCTACGTATTACATTAGTAGAAAGGTAAATCTGCGGCCACAAATGGGATACATTAAAAAACCAAACATTTATGACATTTGGGTTCTCTAACTTGCAATTTCTTGCCAAGATTGCTGAACAAGCCAGATGCAAAATATTTTATTTTTGTTGTATTGGATGGGGGGACAGGACAGCCTGTCCAAAGAATTGTGTGGTTTTGTAAATTTTAAAAAAAATTTATTTTTATTTTTTTACTTAAAATTCTTGGATCATGTCTATGTATAAATGCCAGCATTAATTTTCACCAAACAGTTTTTCTGATATCTAAAATGTTTGCTGCCACTGGCTGAGTCAGGATCATCAGATCAGTCACATCTAAACTCAATCCCTCCTCTGGGTCCCTGGAGGAAAAGTAATGTAATCGTGGCTGGCTGATGAGTTATCGGCCATTCCGTGGAGCTGAATCCTGTAGATTAGTAGAGAAGTAGCAAGGTTAAAGCCATGGGAAAAGGGCTGAAATGCAAATACATGAGGATGGTTAATAACCGTGGTAAAAAAAATGAAAATGAGGGTCTTCAGTTATAGTATAGAAGGGTGACGCATCACAATTCCAAACCAAATTAAAGCTATTGCACTTCTAGTACATTATCAGAGGCTAGTGGATAAAAATATAAAAAGAAGGACCAAAATGACACAAGTATTCCCAGTGTTCATTGAGGAAAAAGAAAAAAAAATGAATAGAAGGAAAAGCAGGCAAAGGCCAAGGGACCTTTAGTAGAAAGAGCAGGGATGTGTTTCTGTGTCAAAAGCAAACACCACATCATCCATCTCTGTTGGCTAGTCCAGCACCCAGGGAGGAAGAAGGAGGATACCTGTCATGGACTCACTTTTCTTTTCTTTTTTTTAATTTTTTTGTTTTATTCGGGAACAGTGTGTTTTTCCAGGACCCATCAGCTCCAAGTCAAATAGTTGTTTCAGTCTATTTCAGTCTAACTCAGTGGCCCATGTGGGAATCAAACCGGCAACCTTGGTGTTATGAGCACTGCACTCTAACCAACTGAACTAACCAGCCACCCCTCACTTTTCTTTTTTTAATAGGTTTATTGAAATAAAGTTCACATACCATAAAAGTCACCCATCTAAAGTGTACCATTCAATGTTTTTCAATATAGTCACAGATACATGCAACTATCACCACAGTCAATTTTAGAATATTTCCATCACCTCAGAAAGAATCTTAGCTATGGCCCCTATCTTCCTATTCCTCCCCCAGCCCTAAGCAACCACTAACCTACTTTTGGTTTCTATAGCTTTGCCTATTCTAGACATTTCATAGGAATGTAACCATATAATGTGGTGTTTTCTGTCTGGCTTATTTCACTTAGCCTAGTGTTTTCAAGGTTTATCCACGTTGTAGCATGTACGGGTACTTACTTCCATTTCTTTTTATGGAGAAGTAATATTCCATTGTATGGACATACCACATTTGTTGATTCATTTGTCAATTGATGAACAATTGGGTTGTTTCTACCATTTTGCTACTCTGAATATTATGAGTAAACCTTTATATATAAGTTTTTGTGTGGATATATGTTTTCATTTCTCTTGTGTATATACCTACATGTGGAACTGATGAGTCATATAGTAATTTTGTGTGCAACCATTTGAGGAACTGCAGGTTGTTTTCCAAAGTAGCTGCATCATTTTACATTCCACCAGCCGTTGTATCAGGGTTTTCTACAACCTCGTCTGTCCCCTACTCTCATCATTTGGTTTTAAATAACTTCTTTGCGACCAAAAAAAAAAAATGAGATGAAAATGTAGGATTTGCATTTTGCAAAAACGCCCACTATTATTAGTATTGTAAGAAATGCTTGTGTTCTACATTATGGTCCTAATACAAATAGGAGCTGATTTCTTTCCAGCAGGTACTGTAATGATTTGGATTGCCAAAGGAAAATCCAATGCTGGGTATATAATATAGGAGAAAATAGTTCCTATGTTACCAGTGAAAGAATACACAGTCCAAAGCCTCCCCAAACCCCACCACCTTGAGCTGGAAAACTCTTACTCATTTTTTGGTCCTCTGGGTATTTTCCCCAAGTCACTGGCTTGAGTTAGGTCGCTTAGGGTGAACCTCTGGTCGTGTGTCTACTTCCTCCAACACAAAATGCTTCCGAGTTCATTTTCATTATTAGATTAATATCAGTCTTGTCCTCAATGTATAAAGCACTGGGCTTTAAAGCAAAGTGACCTTGACTGTCTTTCCCACATAATCCCAGCATCTAGCATAGGTGTGCACTCTGTAAGTTATTTGTTGAATGAAGGAACAAGGGTGGTTTTACACTAAAGCTTTCCTGCTTACTAAACTTCTCAGTGAGTGTGTATAAATTAGGCTTTACCAAAGTGTTTGCTTTGCTTAAATACAAAAAACCCAAGCTGCATTTTAGCTTTCTGACATGCTTCAAGAGCTAGCTTATTTTCCCAGCAAATTCCCCCTGAATCAGCTAGTGCTAAGGTATGTTCAGTACTTGTCTAAGAACTACCCTAATCTTCAGGAACAGAGGCCAGAGTGTAGCTGAAACAGCTCTGCTGACATTTGGGAAGTTCTGGTTCTGTCAGTCATTTTCTGTTCTTCATCATGTTTTTTTCAAAGGAAAAAGCTATTTTCCTGTGTGTGAGAACATTCTCTCCTATCTAATAATGCTCATTTGTCTTTCTGTCCCATTAGTGTGCAGGAAACCACCTGTCCAATTGAGATCAGAGCTGTAGATGTCAAAGTGTCTCATCTTATACAGATATGCAGCTGTCAGATCAGGGAATCAAAGGCTTGCCTTTAATGAAAACAAGTCATTTTTAACCAATATGACTGTAGAATTTATACAAATACAGTTATCTAGATCGAATGATTGGCACTTGTACCTCTCGAGCTCCCACCATTTCAACAATGACTTGCAACATAAGGCTCTCCGGAACTAAGGTCAGGCATGCTTTTCCCAGATTCTACACTGATTCCAATGGCCAGCACAGTGCCTGGCACAAAGAAGGTACTCAATTCACAACATTGTTTCTATAAAACAGCAACCTCCAAAATGACTTTTACTGTCTTCCTTTAATGTCACCACTTGACAGTCCTGCTACCCAGAATGGAAGCCACCCAACTCTCCCTCTTCTAATCATCCTTTAGGTCACATCTTAAATGGCACATCCTCAGATCACTCCCTGATCCCTTAGACTATTCTGACATCCCTTTTGGTAAGACTCCACACCTTTGTAAGCACTTACATAGCACTTGCCACATATCAGGCACTATTTTAAGTGATTTGTATGTGTATTCGTTTATTTAATTCTCACATCAATCCAATCAGGGTTTACCTAGTTTACAGATGAGGATTGGAGGCATTTGAGCCCAAGCCATCTGACTCAGGGTTTGTGTGCCTAACCAGCTTCCTTAATACCTTTATATCAAACTGTGCCCCCCCCAACACACACACATACACGCACACAAACCAACCATTAGAGAGTAGGCCCTAAGAGGACAGTGTCAGGCTTATCCTGTCCATGTTGTTCCCCAACCCCAAGCCAAGTGCTGGCACAGAGTAGGTATAGCTATGGATAGATTTTGAGTTCCAGAAATGGACAAAGGAATTTTAGGGTAAAAAGGAATCTGTCCCTGGGCCCCTGGACTGACTGGGATTTGTACTTGATCCTCTGGGTCAAAGAAATGAACCTGTGAGTAGCCCACCTCAGAGAGCCAAACTTTGCCACAGTTCATGACAAGGCCAGGTTTCTACAGCTCCGCGGCACAGGGGATTCAGAGCTGGTTGTACCTTCCTCCAAAGCAAGAAGACGCGCGAGCTCCATATCTGGGTACGAAGGCTCTGGTGTCTGCTCTGCCATTGACCATTGAGTAGGATCCAGGAATGGCTTTCAAGAATGTATCAGCTTCTCATAACAAAAGAGCTGATGTCTACTCAGCCCTCCCACAGTGTTCCAGAAACCCCCGCCATGAGCTCTGATCCTCACAACAATACTTGAAGGAAACCTCCCTGTGAGAATTCAAGATTACAAAGGAACACTCCATGAGGGCAACCCTGTGTCCCCAGCACCAAGTACAGCTCAGGTGGCATAGAGTGGGTACTAAATAAATATTTGTTGAGTGAACTTCATAGATGAGGACTCTGAGGTTCGGCACATTCCAGTGACATATCCATTGCCATGCAGATGGTATGTTGTGTAGTCAGGATTTCAATGCAAGGCTCATTGGAGCAAATAACGCTTTCCCACATTCCACACTTACTCCACATAATTTCCTATTCCAAAGAAATGTCTTAGAAGTGTCAGGATCTTGAGGGTTCAGGGGTGATGACCATGATACCCAGAGACCATAACGTGGCTCTTAAAAGTTGCACTTATGTGACTGGGGCCAGCTGTGGATGTTGGAGAACCTCAGAAGTTCTTCTGTCTGAAAGCAGATTGGGGCCATGGAAATGTGGAAACCATATTCTGAGGAGCTGGTGACTCCCCCCCTCCACGGTTCCTCGGGCCTCCCTTTTCCCTTCATTGTCACAGTTCAAAAATAAATAAATAAATAAATAATAAATAGTCAGAAAGGCTCTTTTTGCATCCTCTCTTTTTCCTGAACATTCATGTCAGCAGGTTCTCTTCTTTTCCTGAACATCTGTTTACCACTGATGTCCCCTACTAAATGCACTGCTTTCAGGGCTGACTTTCAGGCAGGATTAAAATACAGACAGTCCTGTACAAGCATTAACTTGTGGCCGTGCGCGGCATTTTTAAAGACCCAGAGAACTGCTAAAGTATTAAATGACATATCTCTTACAAATGACTGCACTCATTTCACTCTATAAAAAAGCTGGACTCATTATTTATGTGGACTACCTATCTCCTCATTATCAATCTTGGAGAGAAATTTCCATCTTCAGCCTTTAATGTTACATATTTTTGAGCTTCTTTTTCTGCTACTTGAAAAACAAACTAGCAATCAGTCAGTGAAAGTATTATGGATACTCTGGAAAAAGATGAACTATTCTAACTAGTTATAAAATAGGTGTTATCAGATACGAGGTGATCAATCTCCTGGCCTCCTAGGTCCTTTTCTGTCTGTCTTTGTGTCTATAAGGCTAATAATGAGCACTGAGTCCCTGCCAACACCTGATTTGGTTAGCCATGGCTCTCAATTTACAAATTTAAAAATTAGTAGCAGCTGGTAATTACAATATTGTTACAGGGATATGAAAGACAGTTTGGGGGATATAATCAATAATGTTGGGAAGATTTTGCAGGGTGTCCGATGGGCACTTGTCTTATTGGGAGACCACTTCATGAACGGTGTACATGCCTGACCACTGCACTGTACACCTGAAGCTGAATAATATTGTATGTCTCAGGATATGAATAGCATAGGGAAGAGAGTCAATGGAAGTGTAATAGATATATACGATGTCAGAGGGGCAATAGATTGGGGAAGGGGGGTTATCACTTTGTGATGGGTGAAATGTCTATTACATTGTTTTGTACACCTGAAACTAATTTAAAAAAAAATTAGTAGCAGCTAAGTTCAATAATATATACCTAAGGAAAAAACTAACCATACCGGCCATATATGTTAGTGAGTGAGACTATTGGTCACTATATGGCACAATTTGAGGTTCATACTTAAACTACCTAAGTTTTAATACTGTTAGAGTTAAATTTCTACCCTAGCTCACATGCTGTTAATCAGAGAGTTAAGACGCAGAGTGAAATCAAATGTAGAGAAGGTCACACTGAAGAGACACAGTATCCTGAAATGGAAACCGCATGGGATTTAGAATCTCAGCTCTGCCATTACTCACTGTGTGTCCTTTGCCAAATTACTCACCCTCTCTGAGCCTCATTTTTCCATCTCTAAATCAAGTTTAATGATATTCACATCACAGGGTTGTGGCAAGGGTGAAATGAAAGAATGTTAGTGAAGGCACTGATGCCTCCCATCTACCCTCCTTAAACTGGGGCTCCCCTTAACCCACCTGAGGCTTCAACTGGTGACTACATTGTGTCCACAACAGCTGCGTTCCACACTTGGCTTTCCTTGCCCTTCTCTCAGCCTCAAACATCCTACAGTTTATAGTTCCTTCCTATTCTCAATATTCTTAAGTGATCTTGTGTTTGCCAGTCAGGTCATGGGTGGGACATGAATAAACACTGCTAAAAAGTGTAAGTGTGGGGAGGGTGGGTGAAATGCTGGTTTAGGCTGTTTTTGCCAGTCATCATACTATGCACATTTTATCTTACAACAGCCTCCAACCTGCTGCACAGTTTGGGGAGCCTTGACACTCTACCTATAATGAGTCATCGATGAAGAGCCACGGCCTCAGGCTCCCAACCTAGAGCGTGCAGTCACAGGAACGTGGGATGGATGGCGCAGAGGTTAAGTGCACTTGGAACCACAGGACCATGGGCCTCACCAAGCATCCTTATGTCTCAGCACCTCATATATGACATAAGAATAGGAATCATTCTTTCTTGTTAAGTAATTAGTGTTAATATTTGTTATAGACTGGATGTTTATATCCCCTCAAAATTCTAATGTTGAAATCCTAACCCCAATGTGATGGAATTAGGAAGCGGGGTGTTTGGGAGGTGATTGGCCATAAGGGTAGAGCCCTCATAAATGGGATAAGTGCCCTTATAAAAGAGACCCTTCCACCATATGAAGACACAGCGAGAAGACAACTGTCCATAAACCAGCAAACAGGTCCTCACCAGACACCCAGTTTGCTAGCACCTTGATCTTGGACTTCCCAGCCTCTAGAACTATGAGAAATATATGTTTGTTGTTTAAGCCACCCAGTCTATAGTATTTTTGTTATAAATACTACTAAGACAATATTAATATCAGCATTAGTATTATTTTAGCTTTTTGGTCTTGGGAAATGAACTTTTTCAGATCAGATTCTACTGGTTACAAAGAACAGAAACCACTCAAACAAG
>NW_017731707.1:829820-842816 GCF_001890085.2 Hipposideros armiger
GATCTGCCTCACCTGGGAAGAGCGCAATGATAATACCAACATGGGCCAGTGAAGCGACGTCCTCCACAACTAGACTGAAAAACAAAAGGACAGCAACTTGTCTGTTCCCCTTCCCTGATTCCCCAATGCTGTTCCCCTCCCCCAATTTCCCAATAAAATCTTTAAAAAAATAATAATAATAAAATAAAACATAAAAAAAATAAACCTCAATTTTCCTACTTAGAAATTAACCTGGTTAACATTTGTATATATTTCTCATTTTTTCTCTAGTGTTTTTCTTCATGGTTGTAGTTATAATTATTATTTTTTAACATAGTTTTTCTTGGCTTGAGTTCTCTAGAAACAAATTCTGAAATAAAGATTCAGGAGCACATAATTTATTTTGAAGGCACCTCCAGGAAACACAGATAGAAAAGTGGTGAAGAGATACAGGGAGGGGGACTGCCCCAGTCCTTATTGCTATGTAACAAGTTACTCCTTAGTGGTATAACACAACAGCCATTATATTTTTCAAGTAATTTTGTGCATCAGAAATTTGGAAAGGGGTCAATTGTGAAATGTCCTCTGAGCCTGCAGGCCTTTGAAGGCTCTGCTGGGCTGGAGGTTCCAAATGGTTCACTTCTACGGCTGAGGGCCCACAGGGAGCTCAGGTGGGGCTATGGACCAGAGCATCTGCAAGTGGGCTTTCCAGCACAGCAGCCTCAATGCGGTCAGACTTCTTACCTGGTGACTGGGTTCCCCAAGAGTGAGTGTCTGAGAGAACCAGGCAGAAGCTGATGGCCTGTTATAGGCTAGGAAATCATATGGTGTCTATACTGGCATACTCTTTTAGTCAAGGCTGTCACAAGCTCACAGGGGAGGAGACATAGACCCTACCAAAAAAGTGGGACCTTTTAAAAAATCATTATAAGAAAGAAGCCAATAAATTGTATGTAATTAATCCAATTGGCACTGGGTTGCAACTAGATCTAAGTTCTGCTGGAGAACTCTTGCAAACAGTACAGAAAACATCTTAACATTGTCCCCGAGGAAGCTAAAGTATTTAACCAGCAACTTCCCATCAGTAATTTGTTAGGGCTGGAAAGTTTGAGGAGGGAGCAATAATTCCCCTAGGATTTGATGGGCATTCCCCTAGTGTTGACTTCTAGCATGCTTCCTGGCCAGACGAAAGACTCGGGCAGAGTTTCCCATGGTCACAGCAAACAGTCTTTCGGGAACAGAGATCTGCACAGAGATGAATGCCGAGGGGTCCTGAGGACAGTCCAAACAGTGTCTCCTGCAGCTTATCAGAAGCTTTTTCCCTTGCCATCAAATATTCTTTGTGATAACTTGGCTACATAGGTATTTTGTTGTTTAATTAAAAATCATGCCACTGTGTCAGTTGGTGGGGTATACCTTCTCTGTGCATTTATAACATCCTATCCATACATCTCTCATTGCACTTAGCATCCTGTGTTATAATTAGATAAGTTGCTGCTTCTTGAAAATCAGGACAATGATCTCATCATTTCACCCCTCTCACCTAGCATGGAGCCAGAGATATAATAGGCTCTCAAGAAAAGCTAGTTGAATGAATGAATAAAAGATTATAATAATTATAATAGCTTTTGTTTACTAGGGTTTAATGTGTGCTGGGCACTGTGTTAAGGGATTCACACATATTGTCTCATTTTATCCTTAAACAATTTAATGAGGAAAGTACTATTATTTTCATTTTCCTGATGAGGAAACTGAGGCTCTGAGGGCTTAGCCCACCTGCTCTAAGTCACAATGCCATAGGTGGTAGGATGGGGACTGGAATCCAAGTATGTCTGACTACAGAGCATACGTTCTTAACCACTGAGTAACATGGCTTCCAGAGGCCATGAGCATCTGATCCACAGCCCTGAACCTGCAAAGGCTCTTGGAAAGAAAACTAGTAAAGAGAGGCTTAGGAGGTCATTGTTTAGTCCAAAGTCCAAAGCATGCAATTCTCCCACATTAAGCTTCAACGGCCTCCTACTGAACAGTGAATGAAACCCCAGGTCTGAAAAATGGCTTATGAGGATTTGAACAACAGGTCTCTGCCTTTCTCCCCATATTCATGTCCTCCTGCTACACTGTTCACAGCATACTGTTGTTCCCTCCATAACTTGAACACTTCAAACTCTTTCTAGCCTCAGGCCTTCGCATATTCTTTGCCCCTGCCTGGCTTGCTCTTTTCTATATTCTTCCCTTCCATATCATTAGCTCTTTCATGTCTCTGTATAAATGTTACTTCTTCATAAAAGGTTTTTAAAGTAGGTCCCCATGATAATCTGCCTCACCTGCTTGTTTCCTTTACAGCATTTAGGATAATTTCTAAGTATTTTCCTTCATTTGCTTAGTTTTGTCTGCCCTTCTCCTAGAAGGGTCGTTAGAGCAGGGTTTGTTTGTTATGTTCCCAGCACCTAACACTGGATATGAATGGATAAATGGGTGCTAAATAAATACTGGTTCAAAGTTGTATACCTATTGGATGGTTACTATAAAATAAAATTTAAAAAGCACAAAAGAACGCGTTTGTGAGGAGAAATAGGAATACTTTTACACTGCTGGTAGAAGCATAACACAGTGTAGCCCCTATGGAAAACAATATGGTGGGCGGTTCCTCAGATAACTAAAAGTGAAATTATCATATGATCTAGCAATTCCAGTTCTGGGACATAGCCAAAAGAATTGAAAGCAGGGACTTGAAGAGATATCTCCACACCCATGTTCATAACATCATTATTTTAATGGCCAAAGAGTAGAAGCAACCCAACTGTTCATTGATGGATTAATGTATAAACAAAATGTGGTATATAAGTAAAATAGAATATTTTTCAGCCACAAAATGAAGAAAATTCTGACACATGCTGTAACACTGATGAACTTTGAGGACATTATTTTAAGTGAAATAAGCCAGTCACAAAAAGACCAACACCGTATGATTCCAATCATATGAGGTACCCAGAAGAGTCAAATAAAAGAGACAGAAAGTAGAACTGTTGGTCCCAGGAGATGGGAGAAGGAAAACTAACTAGTTATTTGTTTAATGGCCACAGAGTTTCACTTTTGCAAGATGAAGAGTTCTGTAGACTGTGGTGTTGGTAGCATACAATGTTTTAATGCCATTTAAAAACAGTGGAGATGGTAAATGTTATATGTATTTTATAAGAAAAGAAAGAAAGAGAGAGAGAGAAAAAGAAAGAAAGAAAGAGAGAGAGAGAGAGAGAGAAAGAAAGAAAGAGAGAGAGAGAGAAAGAAAAGAGGGTAGGAAGGGAGGGAGGAAGAAAAAGGGGAGAGCAGGGGTGGGGTAGAGAGGAAGGCAGAAGGAAAGGAAGCTGTGTACCTGGTTAGTAGCATTGCTGGTCTCCTGGCTCCCAGTCCAGGATCCTGTCGTTTATATAGTCTGGCTCCTATCAGAGTGCATTCTGTTAACTAAGCATTATAACTATTTCCTTTCCCAGAAGAGAAAAACTTATTAGGACACATCAAAAAGGAACAATACTTATTTTAGAATTAGAAGAAACTTCAGCATTTACTTAAACCCACAACTTCTATATTAGTCAGAGAGAGGCTAGGGTTAACATAGGCAGGAAGCCATTACTGCTATGGCAGGTTGAGGAAAGGGGGTAAGGGGAGAGTGGTAACTGGAACTGGAACTGGGGTTGTAGGAGAGGCAATGACCTTTGGTAAAGGAATGTGGCTGTTGCCATGCACTGCTAGCAAGAAGGGAGCTGGCCAAATAAAAATGCCTTCTTCTGATTTTCTGCAGGTGCCTCCTATTGGTTGAATCCATGTGAAAGTCACCAGACAGAAAAGCCCATTAAAGCCATTCATAAAGACCCCAGGACATAGAGTAGAAGAGGAAGATGGAGAATGGAGAACGGACCTGGAGGTGCCTTCATTAAACCACACTTCATTTTGGAAGTGAAAGCACTGTGACTCAAGGAATCAAATGACTTGCTTAAGGTCTCCCTGTAATAGATATGGGACTATCATGATATTTATGACCTAATAAAGTTCCTACCCATGCATCAGTAAGGATTGAAGCTAAATTTGGAAAACCTGCCACAGACATAATAAACATCTAAAGGAAGTTTTGTTTTAAACGAGTGTTGCATACAGCTTCCACAGAATTAGCATTTGTCGGGAGCTTTTGTGCTATGGATTTTGCAAGTCTGATTCATCACATATTATGTAGAAAGAATTTTAAGACGATGAGTTTTCTTCCTGCTTTTGTCCTAATGATCACCAAGGTTTATGGGACATTTAGAAGAAGCTGAAGCAGAGTGTTAAATTACAGGTGTTTAGTTAAATAAAGTAAGAAAGCTAACTCAAGGAAAATTGTTGAAAAGATTCACAGACTTGGATTCTCAAACAAGGATTTTTCATAATTAAAGGACTTGGAGACAACTTTTCAGAGGTTCAAAAGATGCTACTTTAAAAAAAGTAATAAGACTTTTGAACACAAATATTGAAATGTCAGGGGAATAAGACAAAAATGGTGCTTTGTTTTTCCATCAAGGAAGTAACACAGCTGAGCATAGTAATTAAGAGTACACGTTCAAGAATCAAAATTCTTGGGTTTAAACCTGGCTTCATTACTTATTAGCTGTGTAACATTGGGCAAGTGACTTCATCTTTCTTTTGAAGCCCTAGTTTTCCAATTCGTGACATGAGAATAATTGTACCAACTTCATCAGGCTGTGAGGGCTGGATAGAAAAATATCTATAGAAAACGTAACATGTTGCCTCTCTAGCACATACTAGGTGCTCAAAAAGTGCTAGCTAGTAGTATTATGGCATAATAGATGCTTTTTGCCACCATAGGTGGCTATATAACAATATTAAGTGGCTAATATCTCACAGTTGTTTTGGATGACATTGATCTGTTGATTTGTTAAGACCACCCTGAAGTTTGAAGGGAACTAAAATTTTGCCACCCGGAAGCTGCTCTTTGGAATACTGATTTTAAGCTGTTTATTAAGAAACAAGACTCAGGAAGAACCTTTGACTCCTGTCTCCCCTTTCCTGCCCAAGAGATTCAGACAGAAAAACTTACTTTAGGAAGGGAGCTGTGGCTTAATCGCTTTAAGGGTCTTCACCCTAGCATTAGTCAGGACGATTCCAAGCCTGTTAGCTAGATGCCCCCTGTGCCCCGCTGTTTCTGAGTGCCTAGGAAGAATTTGCCTGCCCTGTGTGCTCCCCACTTCTTCGACTCCCTGTAAATCACCCATTCTCACATCTGAAATCGAAAAGCGATTCTACCCTTTTTTTTCCTTTGTCCAAAATGTCTTATTCTTATATACCCAATGTTGCCTCACTGTTTTTAGAATTTTCGTGCTTATTTGAATTTCTCATGCACATGTATTAAAATTTTGATTTTCTACCAATTAGTCTGTTTCTGTTAATATGATTATTAGCCCAGCTAGAAGAACTTAGAAGATGGGAGGAAAAGTAGTAATTTTTTAGCCCCCACAAGTCCAAATGAATTATGACAGTCACAATTATGAAGATGAACCCTAAGTAAAAAACAGTAATGCTGAATTTGATGGAGGAACAGGAGGAGGAGTAAAAGGAGAAAAAAAGAGAAGAAAAGGAAGAGTGGAAAGAGAAGAAAGAGTCCCAAACATGGATCTTCTGAGGGGTGAGGAAGAGACGATGTGTCAGTCTGCTACCATGGGGATCCCAGGTTTCACAGCTAGCCACGCATTGAACCAAGGCAGAAAAGTCAATGGAAATCAGTCTAAATGCTTAATGCATATAATGTATTACCATACCAAGGATGCCAACATTCAGAAAGGATTTTCTTGAAGGATCAGTTACCTACCACCTTCTCTCTGCAGTTTTCAAGTGAGGCGTACATGTGCGGGAGGGGCTTTCCACTGGCTCCATATCTTAATGTGCCTCCCTCACTTGGTGGAAACTCCTCTCTGTGATCATTAGATGAGGATAGCCCCAGGCCTCTAGGGAGCCCCTCCCTAGTTGTCTTTTGAATATCAACTTCTGTAGACACTGCTAGAGACTCTGAAGCAGCGGTTCTCAACCTGTGGGTCGCGACCCCTTTGGGGGTCGAATGACCCTTTCACAGGGGTTGCCTAAGACCATCGAAAACAAAAAGATATTTACATTACGATTAATAATAGTAGCAAAATTACAGTTATAGAGTAGCAATGAAAATAATTTTATGGTTGGGGGTCACCACAACATGAGGAACTGTATTAAGGGGCCGTGGCATTAGGAAGGTTGAGAACCGCTGTCTGAAGGATGAACAGAGTCTGAAGGATGTGAAAACAACACCAGAATGGTCCTTATCTTCAAGGAACTTGCAGCCTCAAGTTGCGTGTTGAGTTGTTTACATATCATTATACGTTAGGCAGATTTCTCCCTGGTCAAGTGTATCAACACAAACAGAAGAGTTAAAAAACAAACAAACAAAAAAACCACAGTCACTTTTGTTATTTTTCCCAAAGAAAAAAAATGTACTATTTACATCATTTATGGCAGTAACAGAAAAACAGGCTAAGGAAAACCAAGCATTTGATGTGTTTGTTCTGGAATTAAAATTAAATTGTCCTAGCTCAGTGTACCCATTATTAGCTACATTTGGGAAGAGCTCACATTTTTATGGCAATAAAACTGCCTATAAGTATTTCAGTTTCTTGTTTGCAAAGCTGGGTGACAGCCTTCCTAGGCCCCTTCTATGTCCCTTTGGGGAGGTGGAAGGAATTTTCCCACTGTTCATAGTTTCCTTTACTTTTATTTGAGAAATAAACACAGGCAAATCTTGCTTCTACCATCAAGTTTCCAGCTTCCTAATTCCTTTGGCTGAGGTTTGAACCAATTCTCTAAGATCTATTTCCTTCTCCCCCACCCCTACCCCACCCCCATGCCATTAATGTTGCTTGTTTCAAGGATTTGTTATAATTGTGGAAGTTCAATGATCTTTTCTGGTAGATTTCTTGTGGTTCTTGTGTGGAAAGCATTCTGCATTAGGGCATAACTTATTGGGTTGTCGGAAAAGCCATGACGTATTTTTTCTGTTTTTCATTGTAAAATGTGTCATGACTTATCCAACAACCCAATATTTATGTAGTATGTTCCTTATGTGAAAAAACTTAATAAACTCTCTTTGAAAGACATCACATTTTGAGACAGAAACCTGCAAATCTGAGCTCTAACATGTTCCAGGATGGGTGATCTAAGCAGGAATCTATAAACTGTCAGGACAGCGTGTGTTTACTTGATGGGTTTTTAAATAACATACAAGTTTTTTCAAATTGGAGGATTTGATCATTAATTCATTTAAAAAAACATTAATGAAATGAGCATCTAATATTAGATTCTATATTGCTTTAAGTTATAGTCTATGTGCTATATACCCACTAATAAAATAAAGGCAAGGAGCTTAGATTTAGTTCATCATTAGTCTGTGAAATAAGTTAAAAATATAGCCTGAAAAATCAGACAGTCAAGTCTACTCATGCTAGTAATTGATTGCAATGGGGAGATAATAGAGAAATGCTGTCATAATAAAGAGAGATGACCTGAACCACGTGTCACATGTTTTATAGTAGGAGGAGGGTAGAATTGTCTCAAAATGCTATAAAACTTCCATTACCATGACCTGTTTATAAAAGAAGACATGAAGAGGTTAAATAATTTGTCCAAGGCCATGGCTAAAAATTAATGGAGCTGGGACCATTCCTGGTCAGGTTCCTAAACTTATCTTTTTTACCACTAAACTATCAAAGGGGTGTGTGTGTGTGTGAGTGTGTGTGTGTGTGTGTGTGTGTGTGTGTGTGTGTAAATTTTGTTTTCCTTATATTAAAACTTACTTAGCATATTCTTTAGAACGGTCAAAATCCGGAACACTGACAACCCAAATGTTAGCAAGGATGCAGAGCCACAGGAACCATCATTCATTGCTGGTGAGAAAGCAAAACAGCACAGTCGCTCTGGGACACACTGAACATACTCCTACCATGTGATCCAGCAATCATGTCCCTTGGTATTTACCCAAAGGAGTTTAAAACATGCCCACACAGAAACCTATACACAGATGTTCGTAGCAGCTTTACTCATAACGGCCCAAACTTGGAAGAAACCAAGACGTCCTTCAGTAGGTGAATGAGTAAATATACTATGGTATATCCAGACAATGAAATATTATTCAGTGCTAATAAGAAATGGACTATCAAGCCATGAGAAGCCATGGAGAAACCTTAAATCAGAGGATCTCATCCTGTGAGTTGTGACCCCTTTGGGGGTCGAACGACGCTTTCACAGGGGTCGCCTAAGATCATCGGAAAACAAAAAGATATTTACATTACAATGCATAACAGTAGCAAAATTACAGTTATAGAAAAGCAATGAAAATAATTTTATGGTTGGGGATCACCACAACATGAGGAACTGTATTAAGGGGTCGCGACATTAAGAAGGTTGAGAACCACTGCCTTAAATGCATATTACTAAGTGCAAGAAGCCAATCCGAAAAGGCTCCTCCAGGTTCTGGTACCAATTCCAGTGTGGGGGCAGGGGGATGTTCCCGACACCAACAAGCAATTTTCTGGACACCAGCTGGGTGTCCTACATTTCAACTCGATTCTGACACTATCTACCTGGAGATAGCATCAGGTTCACAGGTTAAGGGCTCAGTCCTGCAAGACTGCTCCCCCTTTCCCATACTTCAGATACCAGTGGTAAGTCCAGGTTGTCACCTGTGCTTCTGATCAACTGGCTATAGATTGGAGGTTCAAACAACCCTCTCCTTAGGTTTGCTTAATTTACTAGAGCAGTTCACAGAACGCAGAGAAATATGTTACTTACTGGATCACTCATTTATTATAAAAGAATGTAACTCAGGAAAAGCCAGGCAAAAGAGATACATGGAGAAAGGGATACAGAGCACACTATGCTCCAGAGCCTCCACAAGTTCACCAACCTGGAAGCTCTCCAAGCCCCATCCTTTTGGGGTTTTATGGAGGTGTCATTACTTATGCATGATTGATTAAATCATTGGCCATTAAACTCAACCTTCAGCACCTCTCTCCTCCCCAGAGGTCAGGGGGTGAGACTTGAAGTTCCAACCCTTTAAACACGTGGTTAGTTCTCCTGGCAACCTTAGGTGCTTTCAAAAGTCACCTCATTAGCATACCAATAGACACCTTTGTTGCTCTCCTCACTTAGGAAATACTGAGGGTTTTAGGAGCTCTGTGCCAGGAACTGGATGAAGACCAAATGTAGATTTCTTATTATAAATCACAATATCACAGCTACATACTATATCATTCGAAACCATATGACATTCTGGAAAAGGCAAAATTGTGGAAACAGTAAAAAAATCTTTGGTTGCCAGGAATTGGGAGTGGGTAGGGATGAATAGGCGGAACAGAAGAGTTCTAGGGCAGTGAACTCCTCCATGTAATACCATAATGATGGCTACGTGTCATTATACATTTCTACAAACCCATAGAATATACAACACCGAGAGTGAACCCTAATGTAAACTGTGGACTTTGGGTGATAATGATACGTCAGTGGAGGTTCATCAGTTATAACCATTGTACCACTGTGGTGGGGAATGTTGATAATGGGGAAAATTATGCATGTGGTAGGGGAAGGAGATTGTTAAACTAAACATTTTAACTTCCACAGCTGAAAGTTTTTTTATAAGTAAGGTTTTATTAAGCCAAAGATAGATCTTGGGGCATGGAGCGTAAACCACCAGCAGCATGGCTAGGTCAAAAAGACAACATATCTGCCATCCTAGAGTTTTGCAGGTGTTTTTATACATCAGTGGGGGAAAGTGGGAAGAAGGAGGCAATCTAAAAGAATTCACCTGAGCTATAGTTGAGGCGTGGAGGAAGGTGAAGCGAGGACAGTTCTGGGATAGCAGAGTCCACATAAAGAAGCGTCCGTTCCTGTGGATTAGCTGGGGCAGCCATCCAGAAAGCCTCCATGTAAACAAGCAGAGGCTCCTGGGGTTAGATAGTGTCTGGCTAAAATAATTTGCGGACCAAGCTACCTGGAAATTAATCCAAATTCCAACAGGCAAAACAGGAATGTGAGAAGTTTTTTGTTAGTTGATCAGCAGCCATTAACAAACTGACAGCTCTATCTCATTCTCTCACTCTCTGGTAGCTGTCATTTAATTTTGAACATCTCATAATTTTTTTTCTTGTCAGGGTATATGGGAAACCTCTGTTATTCCCCCATAATTTTGCTGTGAACCTAAAACTACTTTAAAAAATTATATATATATATATATATATATATATATATATATGCGCCTTATATTGGGTAATAGGCACAGCTTGATGTCAAAATGGATAGGCTTGATGACCTTGATGGAATACAGAACTCATTTTAGGACTATATTAGCATGCATACAAGAAAAAGAGAAAGCATGTACTGTTTATTCTTCACTGAATAATCCTAGCCCCATACTTTCTATGTAATGGGTGTTTATGGATGAATGAAATCTAAACAGTGTCCCTGTTTAAATTACTCCCTGACCTGAGGACAAATAAATTAAAAGAAATACTAAACTATTTGTAGGTGTCATTATTTATGAAATGTATTGGTCAATTAGTTTATGAAGATCCCATTGTAACTCATACTAACCCTCCCTTTTGGAACAGAGGCATATTAAACATGTGGCTTTGTGAGTTCTTTCATGTTCCCAAAAAAGACCCATGAAAGTTGTGTGACTTTGGGAAAGTTGCTTAACATCTCTGAACTTTATTGCCTTCATCAGTAAAATAGAGACAATTCCTTATTAACCTAAAGAAAGGGAGCCTGGGGGTTTTTTTTTTGTTTGTTTGTTTTGTTATAGCACAACTTATATATTTTAAATGAACAAAAAATTAATATCACTTACAGTATCTTAAGATAAACTGCCTTTGAACAGGAGCTTCCTTTCCAGTACTTTGAGGTCTACAAGACATACCTAGAAAATTTACTACTGTGGAAAATGAAGACTGCTTAAATTGAATGGGGGCAGGGGGAAGGGCCTGTGGTTTTTCTTTTTGATTAATTGCTGTAACACTGTCCTTCCAGTGGCTGAGAGTGTTTCATATTTTCTTTAGACATCATTAGGCGCCGAAGCTCTTGCAGGACAACTTTGATGCGACATGAATTCTGCCATTTTGCTAGCACTGATATGGCTCTTGGGTCCACCACTCCATTTAGAGCTATTAACTCCATTCATATTCATTTTTGTTACAAATCTTACAAAGGGGGGTGCTTCTGGGTATATAGGTCCACATTCTATTTTAAGGCTGTGTATTCAGTTTTCATAAATTGTTCTTGGAGGCCCAATTATCATCCCTGTCCATCTTGTAAGTGTCATGTCTTCATCATCTTCCAGACCCCAGCTAACCGTGCCATCTTTTACTCCTTTCTGGCCTTCTTTGAGTTCTTCCAACAGTCGGAAATTGCAAGGGACTTTTACTCCCGAGTCCATGGAGGCTGCTATCTTGTGCAGCTGTCGCTCGAAGGCCAGCCCCTTCACCACCTCCTCCACCCCTCACCCCAGCCTGGGTTTTAAAAATTTTGTTTTTTCATTATTAGAAGTATTTTTTTTATAAAGCCTATCTCAAGTAAGTCAGTTGAGGTTGCACTCTGCCACAGGTGCATCCATGAAGTCCCATCCAAGTGGCGAATATCTGAATAATGTGCAATTTCTGCTTTTAGTCAGAGCACATGCATTCCATGGTGTTCCTATTCATTGACTGCTTCCAAATCCAGATGACCAAATGGTCCTCTGACTCCAAAGCAGGCTCAAAACAGGCATTTCAGGATCTGCACTCCTCTTAAATTCCAAGTGAATCACAAACAAACAAAGCCCCAGCAGATGGCAAACTGCCCTTGAGCTGCTCTGCTGCAGCCTCTGCTAGGCCTCTTTGCTCAGCTTATTCATGGCAACGGCCAGGGTGACAAGTGGGGCCATTGGTGTTTGATAACCCGTGGTAGGATCTCCAATATGAAAGTCAACTCCTTGACATGTGATGGGGTCTTACCTTACTGTCCAACATGTTATCTTTCTGCAGTCCACAGACTTTAGCCAAAACAGAGCTGTATTCCCCAACCCCCACACACTCCCACTCCTCGCCTTTCTCCGACTAGAATCGCCTTCCATCCACATTCACTTGTTAACTCTCTAAGAATTCCTAGATCCTGCAGGTCAGAAGCTGTGCCTTGCTGCCTGTGTTGTCCCACAACCAGCACACAGCCTGGATATAATATGGGCTCAACAATTATTTTTTGAATAAAAAAGTGGATAAAAATGGAAAACAGTAAATGGAGAAGATGGGGATAACACCAGATGGTGCCAAAATGTCAGTGCTGCTTTTCTACCTGGTGATACCAGCCCCTTCCACACCCAATCCACTTACAAGTTAGACACTGTCCTTAAACATCACCTTATCACTCTTTCCTCTTTCAAAGCTGCCTTTTCACAACTTCTAAACCAAAAGGTTAGAAGTCAGGGCACAAATGCATTTATTCCTCTCTACCCTGGAGCCCCTTTAGAAACAGTGTTAATTGAGAAAAAAAGATAATTAAGTATACAGTACATGAGATAAATGATAGAGAAGGACAATTATTGATGTGGAGTAGACTTTAGTTTAAGAATAAACTAGGGTAGGGCCGGCCGAGTGGCGCAATGGTTGGGAGCTCGCTTGGGATGCCAGAGGGCCCCGGTTCAGATCCCACATATGAGGGCCAGTGGCACTGCCCTCTACAGCTAAGATGCTGAACGACAGCTCGACCTGGAGCTGGGCTGCCATGGGTTGCTGGCGACGGCGTGGGCTGCAGTCCCTGTGGCAGTGGGTTGCCATGGGCTACCGTGTGTGGCCGGCAGCCAGCGTGAGCGGCCAGCAGCCGCAGTGAGCGGCCGTCCAGAAGCCGGCAACTGATCTGCCTCGCCAGGGAAGAGCGCAATGATGGTACCAACTTGGGCCAGTGAGGCAGCGTCCTCCACAA
>NW_017731707.1:843011-851109 GCF_001890085.2 Hipposideros armiger
ACTGTTCAGAACTCTACATCCAAGGAAATTCTTAAGAATGAGTTATTTAAATTATTTCACGTCTGCAGAAGCAGAGCTGCCCAAGAGTTCAGGCATTGGTCACCCAACCTGAGGGTCTAGAATGTGTGTCTAATGCCAAATATGCATTCACGGAATAGTCACTGTGTAGTGGGTACCAGCCTAGGCTGATAGGCACTATATACTGAACCCTGTCATGGTGGTAGGAAAATAATGACTATCACCTCATTTCTTTCTTCTAGCAACCCCAGTGAGGAAGGCATCACCACCCCTATTTCACAAATAGGCTAATTGAGTCTCTTGGAAGATAATCCAGTTGCACAAGATCCCACAAGTTTAAGTGGGAGAGCAGGATTTGAACCTAGGTTTTTCAGAGTCTAAACTCACCTCTTATCTAGCTTACTACACAGGGAACACTTTGCAGTATAACTGAAGAAATGGCTCACATAAAACAGTGACAGGGCAGGACTACAAATATACGACAAAGTGCTAACATTAAGCATTGATAAAAGTGACAGCTCTCTAAAGCAGTTACTGTGATCAGCTCACCCATATCTGCAAACAAATGAACAATGAGTAAATATTTATTTATTGTGCCCTTTTAGCTAGATCCTATGCAAGTTGCCTTTAGATACATCAAGCAAGTTTTCCTTATAATGATCTGTGGAATAGGTATATTTTCAATACCCTCAACTTACAGAAAAGGAAACTGACATTCAGCTTAATACTTTATTTGGGGCCACATTTTTCAAAATGAGGGCTTGAAATGTGGCTAGAACTTCTGTGATGGGCTGTCTTTTCACCAGGATACTATGATAGTAGGACATTAGTTGGAGCCATGGCATCAATCGTTGCTCCAGTTTGGTGACAGTATATCTGAGAAAGAAGCCAATTTGGTGAAAAGCATGGTGGGAAGGTGGGGAGGAACTGGCTGCTGATGAAGTTTGAGCCTCTGAATCCAGCTGTGGTGGGAACTGGGCCTCTATTTTGCATTTCTCCTTATTTGCTTAATTTGATATGAATTAGGCTTCTGTCACTTGCTAATGAAAGGGTAAGTAATAAGGCTATCCCATATCAGGGGCCAAGCCGGGCCCTTCAATATGTTAGAGTATAAACCTTATGAATGCAGGGATCTGCTTCATTTTTATCCATAGCACTTATCACCATCTACCATACTACATACTTTCCTTCTTTAATGGGCTGTGTGTATCTCTATCTCCATTAGAAGGTAAGCCCCATGTCTATTTCATTCACTCCTCAATGTCTGGCTCTTGGTGCAAAGCCTCAAGGGCGTGGTTAGTGAGCTGAGGAGGCATGGGAGAGCTGTGAGCAGAGGCGTGACATGACCTGACTGTTTTAACAAGGTGACTATGTTGAGAAAAGACTGAAGGAGGGGTGTAAAGAGAGGAGGAAGGGGAAGCAATTTGGTGGCTATGGCAATATCCAGACAGAAGATGATGGCGACTTGGGCCACGGCGGTAGCAATGGTCACAGTGGAAAGTGGCCTGATTCTAGACATATTTAGAGGTAGAATTATCAAGATTTGGTGACAAATTAGATACAGAGATGAGAAAAAGGGAGGAATCAAAGATAGCTTCAGGGACTTTGACTTAATTGTCTAGGCATCTCTTTCTCCTTTGTAAATTGTTTTGTTTAAGGGTAACCACACCCTGCTTGCCAGTTATTGCCTTAGGAAAAGGCATATGACCCTCATTATAGCCCACAGGATGTGACATCTCCTGGAAGCTTCTGTATCAAGAAGCCACTGGAAAAGAGTCACCCTTATTTTCCTCTGGATATAGTGCTTGCATGTGACACCTGGAACATCTATCTATACCATCTTGATTCCAGCCTAAGGACGAAGCCAACCTGGAGGTTAGCAGAGCTGAGAGATGGAAAGATCCAGCATCCTTGGTGACACCAGGGAGCCACTGTGTCAACCAAGCCTAGCTCTGAACATCCTTATAAGGTTTTATATTTCTGTATTATTTAAGGCAAATTGAGGCAGGATTTCTGTTCCTTACAATCTAAAGCATCCTGACCCAGGATCCCCTCTTATAGGTTTTACATCTTATCCTTTTTAGAATGAAGTACCAAAGGATCTAGAAATGTTTTCAGCGTGTCCAAAACAATATGTCCCACATTCTAACGCTCTTGGCTGGAGGAAAAGATTTGGCAGGAGGAAAAAGGTTGGATAGGAAACCAATTCCACGGTTATAGTTGGAAACAAATTATATGTACATTGATTTATGACATGAAAGGAAACAAGTCAGTTGAGGAATTGTGAGAGCAGAGCTACGGTGCCCTAGGCAGGGTTTTTCCAACTGCAGGTTGTGACCTGCTCATCAGTCATATAAACAACTCAGTGAGTCTAGACTAGCATTTTAAAAAAATGGAACAGAACAAATAGAATGGGATAGATTAGACAGAAAAGAATAAAAAAATCAGAGCACATAGTAAGGAAACTGCTTGTAGGTCATATAAACAACTTAGTGAGTCTAGACTGGCATTAAAAAATGGAAAAGAACAAAGAATAGACTAGGATAGGATAGGATAGGATAGGATAGGATAGGAGAATAGAATGAATAGAGAATATCAGAGCACATGGTAAGAATTATCATGTGGAAATTTTGTTTCAGTTATATAGTCACACATGTATCTACTGAGTCATCATACAAAATGTATGCCTTTTTGTGGGTCATGGCCAAAAAGTTTTGAGAATACTGTCTAAATACATTGAGGCACCAACTATCCCTCTTTATATACACTAACTCTCTGAACCACCAGCACTGACTGGTAGATTTGATTTAATAACACAAATAACTCTAACATCTTTTCTAATGAGAAATATTCTCATCATGTGACTGTGATAAAATGTTCCTTCTCAAATAAAATTGATGCCCCAACAGCATGGAATCCACAGGGATCCTGGACATCAAGCTGAGCCCCTGTGAGCTCCCTGCACCGCAGGCAGAGTACCCCGCTGGAGCTCGCCCTATATCCTCTCCCAGGAGTCTCCCTAACGCCATCTTTGGTTTTTGCCTGGTTCTTGCTTCTTATGCTGACATGGGGGAAGGAGGTAAAAGAGATTCATTTCCATGGCATTGTTGGGGAACGTACCCTTGATTGGTGTAGATTTATATTAAAGGTGATTTTTTTTTTGAAATTTCAAGATTAGACATCACTCCCCAAATTTCAATTTCCAGTGTAATGAATTATCTATTAGAAGGCCCATCATGGAGCACATATTCCCATCAAGTAGCTTCATTTGTTCTGAGGGTTCTTATAAATTATACCTACTTGTGATATGAAGGGCTTGATAAGATAAGAGGTCTGTCCTTTGTGTCAACTTCCCTCATCACACCTCTCTCATTTTAGGGCAGAGGCAATGGAGAGTTCCATGCAGGCTTGGATACCGTCCAATACCTGCAGTGTATCCTCAGGGCCTGTCCCAATACCTGCACAGAACATCTTCCTGTGTGCTTATCAACCCTGAAGTATTGGGGACTTAACATCCCTGAAAGCAATCCTCAAATAAGGAGGGATATGTGCTGATAGACACGTGCTCCAGACTCCTGTCCTTCAGGAGAGAATCCCAAGAGGAATTCCATGTACTTCTCAGAGGTCCTTGAAGCTCAGAAATTGAATCCTTGCTCCCTGCAGCTGGACCTTGATGATACACCTTTATATTGATCTCCCCTCCCTTTCTGTCCCACTCTTCTTCTCCTCCTTCCTGCTCCTTTGGATAACCTCCCAAACAGAATACCTGCACCCAAGCCCATGGACAGGGTTCTCCTTTTAGGGAAACCAAAAGAGAATTTGAACTAAACGGAATCTGACTGAAGGAAAATCACAAGTAGAGAAATTATTCTGTGAACCCAAACGAAACCTTTGCAATATTATAAACTTACACACAAATGTTTTTAAAAAGACAGGAAGGAATTTGGTAACAGAATTACTTGGGGAGGAGGGCGGGTTCCATGGAAGATCAAAACAACATAAGGTTGAGTCTTCAAAATCAGCAGTGAAGTTTAGCAATCTTATGGAACAAAGGTTAGTTGTCTTTGAACCCATTTCTTATCCCCCTGGGAGCTGAAAAAGGTAATGGATGGACAGCAAGGGAGCAGTGGACAGTGGACCAGGGATACCCCTTAACCCAACCTTAACCCAACAGATGCTAGCTGCCCTGTATACTAGATCATATCTTCACGTAAAACTAGGTTATTACAAATGTGAAAATCTATCCTGGGGAACAATCTCTTACAAACACTGATCCAAAAGAAAAAAGAGAAAAAAATCAGAAAAGAAGTGATTTTAAAATATTTATATATAAATAAATATGACATTATTGCTTGATTTAGAAAAATCACCACTATTTTAAGAAATTTGAAAGGCAATTGGATTAATAAAAGCTCTAAGGTGCAAAATATATCTGAGTGTCAAATACAGCATCATTTTCAAATAGTCACAGAAATACAATCCTGTTTACTATACCAAGGCCTAAAATAGTTTCTTAGGTAAATTGGTGCAGTAAAAAGTTAAAAAACAGCTTATAATGGGTAAAAGTGATAATTTTTCAGTTAATGAACGCTTGAAATTGTATACAGTTGTAAGCATTTTAAATATCTTCCTGTGCTTCTCTTGCTGTTATTTATTTTAAAAAAAGATATTTTAAAAGTGGTAAATCCTCATTCAACCTTACTTTACGATATCATAGATGATGCTTTAGAGATGTCTGGGTTAATGACATTCTCCTGCCCTGACATGTACTGACAAGACATGAAACACAAAGGCTGAGAACCTATAATTTTTTCTATATTTAACATTGGTCAGGCCCTTATTGCTGCTGAATGGAATATGGCTTCTGAATTTCTAGAGAAGTTGGAAAAGGTCCAAAGGGAAGCAACAGAAACCATTAAAAGGATAAAGGAGACGACCTCTGAGGAAAGGTTAAAGACATTGAACTGGCTTTGTCTTGAAAATTGCAGGCCAAGGGCTGATTTAATAACTTTCTTTGAGAACAGGATGGTTTATTTGGAGGAGGATGCTAGCTGGCTTTGCTCCATCTCTATAGAGATGAAAACTAGACAAAATTGGATTAGAATGCAACAAGAAAGTTCTCTTTGACCTAAGGCAGAACTCAGCTGCAAAGGTAATTTGAACTCTCATTACGATCACTGGAGAGCTTTGAACATATGTTCAACAACCATTAGTTATGGGTAGTTTAGGGAACTCGCCGGAGAAGGAAATTTCTTTCAACTCTACACCTCCAGGTATAGACGGTCTCCAACTTAATGATGGTTCAACTTATGATTTTTCAACTTTAGGATGGTGCGGAAAAGATATGCATTCATTAGAAGCTGTACTTCAAATTCTGATATTTTCTTGAGTTAGCGATACGTGATATGATACTCTCTTACGATGCTGGGCAGTGTCAGAGAGCTCCCAGTCGGCCACGCGATCATGAGGGTACACAGCTGACACTCTATGGTGTACTGGGTTGCCAGCATTTTTTGGGTATTGTGTTTTATGTTTTCACATCCCATCATGTCTACAAAATGCCCATCTGTGTCTCCTGTTTCAGGTGAGGAAGAAGGCAATTACTCTTGAGATGAAACTCAAGATAATTGCCCAAAAGTAGGCTAACATAAATGTTCTGAGCATGTTTAAGGTAGGCTAGGTTAAGCTGTGATGTACCATAGGTTAGGTGTAGGAAATGCATTTTACACTTACGATATTCCCAACTTACGATGGGTTTATCAGGACATAACCCCACTGTAAGTCAAGAAGCATCTGTATTTGAATTCTCAAAGGCCAGGTTAAAAGGTTTAGTCAGTGCATAGGGGAGTCCAGATTTTCCACCCTTGGGAACAGGTCACGGGAATATATCATTTTTCATCCTGAAGCTAGAAAGAGTCAACATAAAATGAATGACATTAGCCATATGCTGAAGAAATGCAACTCTAGGAGGTTTGCAAATATTACTAATGAAACTAGCATTTCCCAAATTTTATAAAGGGAGCAATGGAAACCATGTCGAAATATATATCTAAGAGAACTGTGATTTAATAATATTCATTGCACATCTATTAAAGACCTGCTCTGTTTCAAGCGGTGTGCCAAGCACTGGAGAGTACAAGTAAAATTCAACATGGTCACTGCCCCCTGGGAGTTTACAATCTGGTGAGGAGAGAGACATACTACAGACTAATTCTATGACAGGGAGAAGCACAGCGCACTGTGGAGCACCTGGCTGGGACCTCAATCCAGAAGAGGTGTTCTGGGAAGGCTTCCTGAGAATAGGCCCTGAAGATGAGCTTTGGAAACAGGTGAGGTATAAAACTGGCACAGGAGGGACTTTTTTGTAGGGAAGGTGGATGTTAATGGAAGAATAATACCAAGAACAAATATGCGTTCAATGCTATGTGCCAGGCACTGTATCAATAGTTAATCAGCCTGATTTCATTTAATCATCATGACCTCCCTCATTCATTCACTCATCAGACATTTGAGCACCTGCCGTGTTCCAGGACCTATGCATACAATGGCGAGTTAAACTGATTCTGCTCTCCTAGAGCTTAGTTCAACAGGGGATGCTACACAATAATCAAACAATCATGAAAGTGTGATGGAAAAGTTGTTCATCACAATATTTGCAATTTCCTTCACTCTTTCAACCATGAAAGATAATTCTGCTTTTGTCTTCTAAGCTTCTCCCATCTTTCTTCCCCCAGCCCACTCCAAGAAGAATTCTTTCTCTGTCAGCTGGGTTCTTGAGCTGTTGTGATGCCAAATCCAATTAATGGGGAAGGGAAGGTTAGACTTCATAAGTAAGAATGAGGATTTGTGCAAGAAAAGAAAAACAGAGGTATATGAAAATAAATTATTTAAAAATAAAATAAAAATGTTTAAACTATTGCTTGTTATGACTTTTATTGAATACCTTATTAGATTTTGGGGACAGTGCAATACACTTTACTAGCATTATCTCTTATGGTTCTCCCCCAAACAATGAGACACTAACTTTATCCTCATTTTATAGATGTGAAAACTAAAGCATAAAAAAGTTACACAACCTGCACAAGGTTATAGAGTTAATAAGAGGTGGAGCCAGTATTCTAAACCAGGTGGTATGAGCCCAAAGCCCACACTTGGGGCATCGTGCAAAGGGTGATTGAGAGTGAGAAGAATGGCCAGATGGATGTTGGGAAATGTAATTGTGAGTTACTAACTTGATTCCCCTGATATTAGTAAAGAATTGAATTCCTTCTGATTACTTACTTTGAGTTGATGTTTCTTGGAGAGTGACTGCACTGGGACTAGACGCTGAGGGACCCCAGTTTTCATTTGGGACACATAACATATGATTGCAAACTGTGGTGTGTATTATGAAGAAAAAAATGCAGGGAACTCTAAGAGCACAGGCAGGTATCCCCAATCTGGCATATAGGGTCAGGGAATCTCTCCTAAGGGAGTCACATTTGAGCCTGATCTGAAGACTGGGTAATGGTTAGCTGGGTGAAGAGTTTGGGGGTCGGGGAGAGGCACATTCCAGGCAGAGGGACCAGTATGTGCAAAGGCAGTGAGGGTAGGGTGGAGAAGGACTTTGAGACACTGGAAGAAGATATAGAGCTGATGATGAAGGGGAGGCTAGTGCCAGACAGGGCCGGTGAGGTAAGCAGCTACATCAGGATAACATTCCCTGAGGCAGGGAACACTGAAAGAGGGCCAGTTTGGGAAGGTTCATTCAGATATCTGTCATCATCCTTCCTCTTCAAAGAAGATACTCCTTTATTCCAGGTATAGGGAGGGCACCTCTCACATGAGGGTCTTATGACCTGCTTTAGGGGAAGGTCAGAAAGTCTTTCCTGTACCTGCCATTTCTCAAATTCCCTCAGCTTAAAATATTCAATATGCCAAGGTGCCACATTTTGGCGTACTGTATCTTGAACCTCATTGATAGAAACAGGTCTCCAGAGCCAGGCTGGCTGGGTTTGAATTTCAGCGCTCGCGCTCGCTCAATCTCTCTCTCTCTCTTTCTCTCTCTCTCTCTCTCTCTCTCTCTCTCTCTCTCTCTCTC
>NW_017731707.1:851142-855788 GCF_001890085.2 Hipposideros armiger
AGTGACTGACCTCTCTATGCCTCAGTTTTTCTCATCTGTAAAGTGGAGTTAATACCAATCATACATACGGTTGCATGAGGATCAAATGACTTAACAAATGAATATCTGCTGTTATTATTACCAGATCACTTTTGAGACAGACATTTAAGTATAAGATTCCATGGTGGGAAGATATATAAATGGAGGAAGCCATATTCCAAAAGAATGGATATGGGAAAGTGGAGAATTTGGAAACTATTGGTTTTCCAGTTTGGTTGAGACAGAGGGTGCACATTAGTAGTGAAAAGACGTAGAAGCTAGAATGTTTGGTAAGGATTATATACTATGCCCAGCTGAGAAATGTCTATTTAATTTCAAGGAGCATATAGAACTTCTGAATTTTTTTGAGCAGGTATATAATAAAACTAGGGTTGTATTTTGGGAAAAGTAATCTAGCAGTTCCAAAGTGTAAATTATCATGGGAAAGACTCACTTTGCACTTACTGAGAAACCCTGCTGGAAATTTTCTTTCTAAGTAGACTCTCAAAGTAGGCAAGCAAATATATTGAGCAGCTGACAAAATGTGCTGGTCTATTTAGCGGTCATATTTCTCAGGGTGAATGAAAATAATCTATGGTTTGTAGATCAGTCCATCCATGTATATAGCAATCGACTTGCTTATTACTTTAAAATGCATTTCCTTCTAGATGGATCTAAGAGCAACTTACATATACAAGTACAGCAGTTAAATGCATCAGAAATGAAAATCAAAAACCATGTAGGGGAAATGGAAAGGTAATTACCTAGGATAAGTATCTAGAATAAGATGGCAAATTCAGCTGATCATTACATTTGCTCTAGCTTCCTAAAAGCCTAGCTAAAGGGAATCTGAATTGTGCCATTCTTAACGCCTAATAAGTGACTAAATAAAATTTGGTTTTTAGGTAAGGCTAGCTTTTTCTTCCTGGAGGCTAATGGAAAATTAGCATACACTTTCTAGTGAAGTCCAGTTTTTGGACGATGAAAAATCAATCTTCATATAGTCATGTCTAACGACTAGTTGGTATGAGTAATCCCTCAGAGCCTGGTATTATAATTCCCCAGAACTGATAGAGAAGGTTTTCTGAACTTAGAAAATGAAAGACTTGAAAAGCAGTACCATGGGTGTTTGTCACATACATACAGATGCCCAGGGCAGAGTAGCACCGAGAAGGCTACATTCTGTCTGTCACAGTAGATGAAGTTCAAGAGGAGTCCTCACCACAGAAAATAGTCTGACTAAGTTTCTATTAGAAAAGTAGGTTATTTCAACTTAATTTTTAAGTATGAGCTATTTTAACATAGAGAAATGTACAGAAAACAATGGATACCCATGTTTCCACTACTAATACTTAGCAAGTGTTTCTATATTTTCATATTTGAGGGTGTTTTTTGTTTGTTTTGTGTTGTTTTGTTTGATGAAATAAAGTTTTAGAAGGAGAGTTTCACCCTATCCGATCCCATTGGCTCCTTTCTTCACTAGAGTCAACCAGGATCATGAAGTCAGTGTGTATCGTTTCCACCTGTCTTTCGAGTTTTACTACAGAGGTATGTATCCATAAACGATATATGATAATGCTTGGTATCAAAGTGTACAAATTATTCTGCAACATCCTTATCCATTATTACGTATTTGAGATTTAGTCACCAACATCTAAATGTAGATGTAGTCCATTCAGTACCCTATTGTGAAAAAAGTATATACATTGATGATCAATGCACATATGAGTTGCTTCCAATTTTCATTATTATAAATAATGTTGCATTTAACATCCTTATACATATCTCCTTGAGCACCTATGCATGGTTCTTTTGAGAATATACTTAGAAATGAAATAGCTGGATCATGAGGTATGAATATCTTAAACTTTATTAAGTGTCAAATTGCTCTCCGAACTGGCTGAAATAGATTATACCACCACCAGCAGAATATCAGAGCTCCTAATACTTGGTGTTGCCATACTTTTTTTTTTTTTTAATAAAAATGATGTGTAAAATGGTAGCTCATTGTTTTTATTTCCAGGATTATTGGTAAAGAATTTTATCTTTTCAAGTATTTATTGGTCATTCATGTATATTCTTCTGTGACTTGCCTTAACAAATCCTTTATCCATTTTTATAACTGGTCATTTGTTTTTGTTTTTTTTCTACTAATTTGTATGAGTACCATATATGGCCTTCCTATATTTAGATTTTATGAATTTTATATATGTTCTCCTGTCTGTGACTGGTTTTTAAAAATATGAGTGCTGTTTTTGATCTATACGAGTTTTAAATGATTGACCCTGGAATCTAAGATAGAACTTGACAAACTGATGCATGTTTCCCACTTTTTGTTAGATAAACATAGTCTTACTTTTACACTTAAGAATAAATAAAGTTTGGGAAGGATAGGTAGGGCGGAGGAAATAAACCTGCCTTCAGAAACATCCTGCACACACAGCAGCCTGGGGGTGGGGTCTTTTGGGCTAAGGCACATGGAGATCTCATCAGTGTGAAAAAGAATTGCTCAAAAACACACCCTAGGGCATTGAAGACCTGAAACTTCCTCCAAATTATATTATGCTCTAGAGAACACAGAAGGAAAAAAAAAGTTTTATTGGAAGCTTGTGGCCCAGATTAGAAGGACCTAAATTTCATTTTTCTGGGGAGCTTGCATTTACCTTTGGTCAAGAACAGGATGTGTCATAGAGCCAAGGTGTGTTCCTGTCCCCTTGTGACAGTGCCCTGGCTCTGTTTAATTTCCTTTGACTAATAACCCTGAATTCACTCTTCTAAAACATTTTGCTTCCCATCTCTTCTCAACAATAACCCGTTAGATATCTTGATAGGAAAAAAAAAAATGACCCAAATAATAAAAACTACAAAACTTCCAGGAACAGATTTAGCCACAGAAGGGAACCAAAGTTTTATCCCCTGAAGCTGTCTTTTGGGATCTTGATTTTTAAGCTGGTTATTAAGAAAGGAAAGACTCAGAAAGAACCTTTGACCCCACCCTCTTCCTAAGAGATTCAGACGGAAAGGCCTGCTCCAGGAAGGGAATCTCAGGATGCTGCCTTAGCCTAATTTGAATTAAGTGTGGTAGATAGGAAGGCTTCAGGCAGGGGCCTGTTAGCTGGATACCCCGTGCCCCAGTGTTTCTGAGTTGCCTAGCAAGGATTTGCCTTCTATGTGTGTTCCGCTCTTCTTTAACTCTATGTACATCACCCATTATCATTCCAGAAATCTAAGACCTCGTTCCCTTCCTTTATTCCTTTGTCCATAATGTCATATACACCCAAGGTTGCCTCACTGTCTTTGGAATTTTCATGCATATGTGAATTCCCCATGTGCGTGTATTAAAATTTGATTTTCTCCTGTTAATCTGTCTCTCTTAATTTGATTATTAGCTGTGGATGAAAAAGGGGCCACATACTAAACTTGAAAAGCCCAGGGAAGGCCTGTATGGCAAGGCTTACAAACTCAGAGACCGAAAGTAACCACATAGGGGGGCCTGAACATAAAAATTTCCAACTAAAGGTGTGTCATGGCGGGTAGTCACATACTAGGCCTTTCGCTGCTTCCTTAACAAAGGTCAATCTTTACCTGAAGTGAGACTATTGTCTTTTGGCATCTAAGATAACATGCTTCTGAAATATCAGAGTCATCTCCTTTTCAAGACCCTTCAGGGCATAGTCCACTGCACCAGAGCACAGAACCCCTCATTGTTATCTTGTTTCCCCACATACTATCTCTATGTGCTGTAAATGTTAATTATTAGCTATCCTGTACCCACCAATGTAAAACAAGTATGTGTCTCTCCATTTTACTTTTTACCCAATCCCAGAGATTCCCCGCTTTGTTTTCTCCCGACCCCTTAATCTACCACCAATGGATTTCATGTAACAATCCTGACGTCTCTTCCTTTGATTCTTATAAAATAAGCTGCAAAACTGCCATTCTCCAAAGCATTTTCTCAATCCATTGAGATTTTGCTTCCCAGCAACTGTCAGTTTGGCTGAAATAAACTCTTAAAAATTCTCTACAGGTTTGGACATTTCTTACGTTGATATAGCCCAGCCAGAAGAATTTCGAGGGCGAGAGGAAAAGTATTTTTTTTAGCCCCTACACAAGAAAAGTCCAGATGCACTCTATTGAGGGACATAAAAGATTTTAATTATTGGAGGGAAGTGCTGTGGTTTCAGATGAAGACAGTCACTATTGAAAAGATGTTAACTGCCCCCAAATTAATGTATGCTTAACAAATTTACCAATAAAAATTCATCTGAAAAATAAACTGGTAAGACTAGCCAGAAAACTTCTAAAAACAAGAGTAGTAAATTATAACCGCCCTTGGTGCCAAAACACAAAGTCCAAAAGCATGTAAAAAAAATATTAAATGATGAATGCTACTTTAAAATCAGTTTGTGAAGGGTGGCGTGTTGGTTAAGAGCTGGCTTGGGATGCCAGAGGGCGCCGCTTCGGATCCCACATATGAGGGCCAGTGACACTGCCCTCCACAGCTAAGATGCTGAACAACAGCTCAACCTGGAGCTGGGCTGCGGTGAGTCGCCGGCGACGACGTAGGCTGCAGCCACTGTGGCAGTGGGTTGCCATGGGCTACCGTGTGTAGCCAGCAGTCAGCGTGA
>NW_017731707.1:856333-885439 GCF_001890085.2 Hipposideros armiger
CGGTTCGAGTCCAGCCCGAGCTGAGCAGCCGCTGAGCTGCCAACAGGTAGCAGGATGGCTCAGCTAAAAAAAAAAATAATAATAAAAATAAATAAATAAATAAATAAATAAAAAATCAATAGAAATGATTACAAAGTTTCTTCACAATCATAATGATGTTGCTGATGATAAAGTTGAAAGAAAAACTATAATCTTATCTTTATCTTCAATATGCAAATAATTCTTATATATGAAAGGACACATAATGAAGGTTGACAGAGTGTAATGTATGGGGAGGAAGGGGAAAACATTCACTTTTCACTTTGTACATTTAAAAAAAAGAAAATGTGGTGGAATCATGGACTATTTTTATTTTTTCCCCTGTATTTCTTAGGTTTTAATTTTTCCATAATAAACATGCAGTACTCTGTCAGAAAAAAAACCAAAAAAACAAAACATACTTTTAAACATAATGCTGAAGCTTTAAAGTAAGCTAAAGGTAAAGTAACTCTAAGGAAAAAATTTTTTAAAAATCAATTTTTAAAAGTCAGTCATCCCAGATGAAAAAGAGTCTAAGAAACCAGCTCATAAAAGAAAAATGGCTAATAGGCATAATGACATATTTAATTTCACTAGAAATCAAAAAAATACAAGTTAAAATAATCATGAGATATCACAGTGGCCTGTGAAATTGGCAGAGATTAAAGAGAAAGATAATATTCAGAGCTGGTAAGGGCTTGAGGAAACGTGCTTCCAGGCAGCACTAGTGGGAACACAACTTTGTACAATCGTTCTAACGGGCAATTGGGCAAATTTACCAAAAGTCTTAAAATGTGCTACTTTTAACCCCTAAATGTTGTCTTCAGTGATGGTTCCTAAGAAAATAATCAAACAAGTGCATAAAGAGTATTACAGGTGTTTGTGGTACTGAAAACTGGAAACTGCTTAAATGTCCTTTCAGAGGGGAGAGGTTAATGATGGCTTATCTACAAAAATGGACTACTATAAAATCCTTAAATAGTTATGTAGATCTATGTTTATTCAGATGGAAAGATGTCCTCAAAATGGTAGAAAAGGCAGGTTATAAAACAGAACTTATAACACAATCACATTTTTAAAAGTGTAAGTGTGTGTGTGTACATGTGTGTGTTCAAAAACAGAGAAAATCCTCTAGAAAGAAAAATGTCGTCTCCCCTACCACCCCCCAATGCTTAAGGTAATTGTGTCTAGATGGTAGGATTACAGGTGACCTTGGATTTTTTTTTTATTTCCTTAATTTGATTTTTTATTTTATCAATAAGCATAGCTTATGCTCAGAAAAAACTACTAAAACAAACATATGAAAATACCAACACCATCTCCGATGCATAGCTCACCCTCCGCGGGCGTTGCAGATTCTATGCTTGTTTGCTGGGTGTCTCACTGTTAAACATTACAAGTTCTGATTCAGACAGACCCGTGATGGCCACCGAGGCCCCACACTGAGGAGATGGATGCCGTTGGTTCAGTCTTGCTCTCTCTAATGTTCAATTGACTTACCTGTGGTTTATGTACATGAGAACTATGTCAGAGGGTTATTAGAGGAGTCAATGAGGTGAGGAAAATATACAGCCTGCCCTCACTTGTCTGAGGCCCAGGGAAGCGTATAAATGGAAGGGCTCATCTCATATGTTAAACAGAATATACTATTAATATTAGTCTTCACACCCGTGAAGACTTTCTTCATATAACTTCGTATTTCTTCATATAACTTCATAATGACAAAACTAAAATTTTGTTGTAAAGCTATAGATTTTCATGTATCTGAAAGTTGGTCAAATAGCAACCACTGTGGAATTTAACTATTATTGCATATGTGTAGGTATTCTGATGATTGGTTGGCCGTGTTTATATGAGTGATAAAATTAAAATACATATAATTAATAAATCATTATACATTTATTCCATAAAATTTATTTTTCTTGCCCTGATTGCATGTTTATTTCTATTATGGTGACCACCTTATCTTGTTGTAATAACAAAGATTTTTACCTAATTTGTGTTCTATCAACAGTAAATACCTGAAGATTAAAATGTAATTTTAAGGGCAAGCCAAGTGGCTCAGTTGGTTAAGAGCTCGCTCAAGAGTGCAAGCTGTGAGCAACAGCAGTTTGATTCCTGGCCTGAGCTGAGCTGCGGCTGAGCTGCCAACAGGTGGCAGGATGGCTCAGCTAAAAAATAATAATAATAAAAAAATAAAATAGGGCCGGCCGAGTGGCGCGATGGTTAAGAACTGGCTTGGGACGCCAGAGGGCCCCGGTTCAGATCCCACATATGAGGGCCAGTGACACCGCCCTCTACAGCTAAGATGCTGAACAACAGCTCAACCTGGAGCTGGGCTGTGTGAGTTGCCGGTGACAGTGTAGGCTGCAGCCCCTGTGGCAGTGGGTTGCCATGGGCTACCGTGTGTAGCCAGCAGCCAGCGTGAGCAGCCAGCAGCCGCAGTGAGCGGCCGTCCAGAAGCCGGCGACTGATGTGCCTCACCCGGGAAGAGCGCAATGATGGTGCCAACTTGGGCCAGTGAAGCGGCGTCCTCCACAACTAGACTGAAGAACAAAAATGACAGCAACTTGTCTGTTTCCCTTCCCCCAATTCCCCAGCACTGTTCCCATCCCCCCATTTCCCCAATAAAAATCTTAAAAAACTAAATAAATAAATAAATAAATAAAATAAAATAAAATGTAATTTTATTCAAAGTATATACAATACGCATACATTTTAATGTACCTTTAATTTTAAAGGTACCATTAATGTACCTTTAATTTTAAAGGTACATTAATGGAAATATTTAAATTTTAAATTTAAAATAATTTTCATTAATATGTATATTAATGTTAACTTTTTAAATTATACTTTTAAAAAGTTATTTTTCCTCTAAGATATTTGGAAGTAGATATTAAATTAAAAGACAAATGCAAATTATAACAAATGACTAATAATTTTAAAAAGACTTTAAATAGAGCTGAATTTGAAATTTTTTAATAAAAATAATTCAATCACATTAAATATGTTCACAAAAATAAAACCATTTGCAGTTCTAGTACTAAATATCCATCAACTTGCCAATGTCAGAATTGGTATCTTGCTTTCACTTATATTATACCTAGACCAGGGGTTCTCAAACTTTGGTCTCAAGATTCCTTTAAGCTACTAAAAATGACTGAGGACTCCAGAAAGCCTTCATGTATGTGGGTTACCTTTATCAACATTTACATGTTAGGATTAATACTGGGAAGTTTTAAAAACAGGAATGTATAAACACAGATTCCATTAGTTCTAAGAGCAATAATAGCATTACAAGTCTTACACCTCTAGAAAATTCTACTGTATAGTTGTGAAAGCATGAGAATGAAAAAGACAAATGATATTTTAGTATTATTAAGAAAAAAACAGCTTGAAGTGACCCGTTAGCTTAGATGGTTAGAGTACGGTGCTGATAACACCAAGGTTGCAGGTTCGATCCCCGCATGAGCCACTGTGAGCTACGTCCTCCTTAAAAGAGTCAACTATGCCATTGTAGCATGAAAGCAATGTGTAACCAATGACCATGGCTGTTCTCCAATAAAATTAAAAACAAAACAAAACAAAATAAAAAAACAGCTTGACCTGAAAGAGTCTTCGGGTCTTCAGGGGACTCCAGAACCACTGATCTAGAATATATTTAAAATTTAAGTGTAATATGAATTGTCTAATGTTGCAATGTAATCTTTGGTCCTCTTGTGCCACTGCTGCACATACCATGTTATGCTGTAAATACCTTTGCATCCATGAGTTCAAATCTGAATAGAAGCAAGAAAATGGTCACTTCCTACCCTACTAATTGATACTTCATTATGCAAGAATCTATTGCATTAGAGCTATCAGAAGGCTTTGACAAGTTCATTTTCTTTGCTCTTACTTAAATACTTCCTCCATTTTCCCTGGGGCCCCAAAGTGTGTTAGTTCCTAGAGCGGAGCCAGCTCTCATTGTTACATTCCAAGTGCTACTTTCTGGGTCTTCTCAGCCCTGGCAAGTTACTTTTCAGTATCTTCTAACTCAAAATACAGTCCTATTCAGTAGTTTCCCCATTCCTTGGGGTTTTTCTACCTCCCCCTCTTTCTGATCACTAAACTCCTGGAGGCTTACACAAAGTACTGAGGATGGTCTTTAGGAGAGGAAAGCGGGTCAGCTCTGATCTCCTTCGATAGCAGCCCCACTCCCTACTCCAGGTAACCTAGGCCAGTATAGTTCTTGGCACACCATCCATGGGTCTTGTTCCTGGAAATGGTGAGAGCCTATCTCCATATGGCTGCCCATCTGGCTCCTACTCAGTACCTTGGGGCTGATGATGTCTCCAAGACTGCAGCAGTGACCTTCTCCCATCACTGGCATGGGCCTCCTACCCAGGTCTTCTATTGCTTGGTTCTGCTCTTGGACTGGAGCAGGCCTGCATCCTCTCTTGCTAACTTCTTTATCTGCAAAACTTTCTGGATTCCCCTTTCAGGCCACTTGGAAGTCATCACAAACTGGAGGCAGCCTCTGACCTTCTCCTGCTTAGATCTTCCATACCATTGTCCTGTTGGCCTTCCCTGTACAGACCTGAAAACTCCAGATGAAGGACAGGGCACGAGTGGTCTCTACTCATCGACCACCCACCTTCCTCAAGCTTTATGGGCATTTGGTGATGTCACCCTCTGCCCAGGGTTAATTTCAGAGTGGAGGGTCACAGTACAAGAACTTCATGCTACATTTTATAATTTTCCTCAACTGCAAACTCTTCTCCCTCTCTTGGGCTCAAAGCTCTTTATCAGGATGGGTGGCACGGCAGATGAGGTACCTGTTCTACTAACATTGGGAAGGGGATGAGGGCTATTTTTACAGGAGAAGGAACTAGGAGGTTGGATTCCACACCTTGCTGCCTGTATGCTGCCAGACACAGAACTCGGGCAGATGTTAATCTATCATACTGAACAGACCATCCGAAGCCTATTGAGCAAAGACATTCCGTTATGCCCATTCCTATAATTAAACCTACTACAAACTAGCCACAGCTTGTACTTTACAAAA
This sequence comes from Hipposideros armiger, assembly GCF_001890085.2. Taxonomy (NCBI): domain Eukaryota; kingdom Metazoa; phylum Chordata; class Mammalia; order Chiroptera; family Hipposideridae; genus Hipposideros; species Hipposideros armiger. The sequence goes on from NW_017731707.1 coordinate 861,399, forward strand.
GTTAAAGGTAAACTTGCCCCTATTCTTGTACCTTGCAGAAGTTCTCCATACCAAGAAATTTTCCACAGAAACAAGAAACAAACCCTAGCCAGAGGGACAGAGGGGGTCTTTTTTCCACTCCCGATTAGAGACCTCCACTCTGTGTGTGCGATGGCCTTCCTTTTCTTACTCTCTGCTAAGTAAGCTTACTTTCACTTTAAACTCTATATGGGTTCACGTTTGAATTCTTTCCTGTGTGAAGCCAAGAACTTTCTTGGCCCCGATCTGGAGTCCTCCCCCATCCCCCTTCAGAGGCCATCGTTTCTATTCACACCTTCTTTGTAAATCTCTCCAGTTTTATGCCAGAGCCCTCACTGTTTGCCCTAAAAGGCTAAGGCTGCTTTTCTCTTTGCGTCTCTATTCCATTTCTTGCAAGTCCCCAGTGGAGCAAATGCACGCCCCACGTCTCTGGGTCTGAAGGGAGAGTGGTGAAAGCAACTAATATCAGATCCCTCATTACTATTCTGCCACCTACACTTCACTCACTAGATGTTGCTTTCTTTCCTCTTTCCTTTTTTCATTTAAAATTAAAGGTAAATTGTTAAACGTTCAACTATTCCCTGCTTATTCATGAACACAGATCAACAAAGGATCTTTTGTGGTTTGGGTACAGTCCTTAGGGTCCTCGTAATTATTCTGCTACCCTGAAAGGCGCAGGAACACGAGGACGCTGAAGTAGAACGCATGCGCACAGTGCTGGCTGTGGCTCCCTGGGTTGGGATACAGGGCCTGTTATTTTAAGAAGGCTCTCCTGCTAAGTTTTTAGACCACCTAGTTTCGCTTCCATCTGGTCTCTCCCCAATCCTCCCGGCTTCCTCTCAGTCCCTTCACAGTTGCTCCCTGCCGAGTTTAGCTGCTTTCCCTAAGGCTATTTCAAAGGGCTTCTTACGTGCACATCCTCCTAACTTTTCACACTGAGGATTACTTCAAAGGCTCGGGCAGCCCTGGGAAGGGGAAAATGGCAGTAAAAGAAATCCCAACTAGAGGAAGGTTTGCCTTGGCAGCTGCTTGATTGTTCTGTAGGTGGGACGGTGCCTGCTCCATCCTCTGAGGCTCACATGCCCTCACAGTTCATTACAGATGTTTTCCTTTGGTCGGGTTTCCTCCTCTCCCTTCTGGGCCTCTGAGCCCCTACTTCTAGCAGGCTTATGTAAATTTCCGCATGGCCTCAGCTGCTCCTGCTCCATTCATTGATCCTTTTATCTGTTGCCAACACAAGATTCTCCTAATCTTGCTCTGAGCCACACTCAGGAGGGGAGAGACGCAAACATTCAGAAGCTGGGGCCCTTGGCTATTTAGTTCTGTGACTTCTTTTCAGGCCCCTGAGCTTTTTAGCAGGAATGAGTGGCTGAACAACCCATCTGTCAGAAAGCCTGCCCCATCACATGCTCAGGAAACTCTTTTGGGCCTGAACCGAAATCCTGAACTTTGGCAAGAGTATTATTGCTTTGTGCTGGGGTTGCATTTTTTTTTTTTTTTAAATTAGAGCACCCTGCAAACCAAACCAATCACTGGCTGAATTCACCTTGCTGATCACCAGTTTGTGACCCCCTAACTGACTTGCCTGAACTAGAAATTCTTGACCCTATCAAAGTAATTTTGACCTTCTCTTGCAGAGTTGGTTTATTTAAAATGCTTTTGAAAAGGCCTGAACCATAAAGCCCAGAAAATGGCCCACACATCCCCCAGGATAAGTGTCTGCTTAGACATTCACGAGGGTGTCTGTCCTTCAGGTGAACTTGGAGGTCTGACGAGGTTAAATACCTAGTCCTCTCCACAAAACAGGGCCCACAAAATATCCTTATTTCCCTGCAGTCCATGCAACAAATTGCTGACCAGTTGGTTCTTTTGCTGTCACTACTATCAACTGAGTTCCTCAGGTAGAGATGTGAAGACCTCGGACACCCATTGTTCTTTTTGGTTCAGTGCAGAGGCTGCTTATCCCTCTCCCTCCCTTAGGGCCCCCTGGGCTTGCCTTCCAGGGCCACTGCCTTTCTTTTCCCCACAGACTCACTCCATGAAAGATCAGAGCAGTGGACAAACACCAAGTGCCTAAGTTAGCGTAACAAAGGCCTCTTTGGGGGCCTCAAGCTTGTTGATGATGAGAGGTTGTTTCCTAAAAGAAAACAATCTCTCAGAGCCTAAGCCACATGCTAAAAAGGCTTCCTGTCTGTCTGATACAGTTCCAGAACAAAACCTGGAATACAGCGTTCTGCAAACGCTCTGAATGGGTTAGGGGTAAGTTGTTCTAGTATTGCATTCTGTTTGCACTGAGCTAACTCAACAAGTATTAGGGCAGTAAGTGACCCAGGTGAAGTTCTACCCATGCAGAATTACATCAAGACATGGACCAGCAGGGTAATTCCAAGTGCCAGTGTGTGTGTGTGTGTGTGTGTGTGTGTGTGTGTGTGTGTGTGTGTGTTTCAAAAACAATAAAAACAACACTGGAAATGTACTAAGATGGTCAAATTGTACTCCCCAAACTCCACTCCTCTCAGGGAAAGAACTACCTGTGTTTCAAAGGAATTAAATTCTTATTTAACCACTTGCTCAGAAAATTAGAACCTCTAAGAGGCATCCTTGATTAAAAATAATTGGTCAACTACCTTCTAAGGAAGATAAGTACAATTCATTGTGAAGCTTCTGTTTTCCTAGTGAGGTACGGCCAAAGCAGAATTGCTGGGTCAACAGAGGAGTTACTGAGTCCTGCCACCCACATTCTCCTGCTCTGTCCATCTGCAGAGCATTTGGCATTTCCTCCAAACACTGAACTGAAAAGTCTAGAGCATGCTTTAAATATTAGTCTGAAGAAATGCCAACCAGTTAGCTTGTCAAGGATCCCACACATCTGGCTAAGACTCTGAGCCTCAGGGGTTTGCCATCTTGGAGATCTGACTGCTTCATACTGTGGAGATAGCATTATTCATATGGGCAGTTTTTAAAACTAGGTGATTCAAGTGTGTCCTGGTTCCAGACCTACTTCTTGAGGAGTGGGTGGTAGGTGGGGAGACCTCAAAGCAAATCTATATTTTAGGGAGAAAAAGGAAGCAGGGCATCTGTGTAGCTGCTCACCCAATTTTCACTGAACAATGAGTTTAAAGTTAATAAACTCCCTGGTTCTACTGCCCCAGGCATCATCTCATTCTGGCTAAGACCCAACTGATCCAAGTTGGCTCCACGTACAGAGTCTCTGGGCTGCACACCTGACACTTCCAGCAGTAGGAATGAGGAAGGCAGGTGGCTATAGGTGAAGAGATGGTGTGAAGGAGAAAGGGTCTGGGGAATGGAATCACTTCTTGAGATGCTGGAGAGGCAGCAGTGCCATGGATGAGGTGCTCTGTATGGTGTCTCAATGTGACTGAACTCCTTTGTGCCCAGTTATTTGTTGGAGGTCTCTGGACCTAGGCTATAGCCCCCAACCCCTACTGAATTTATGTCTTCACAGCAAATTGAAGTTGGAATTAATGAATTCTGCTTCATGTCATTTTTCTATTCCTACCATGGGAGCACCTAGCTCCACAGCTGTATTCACTACTTATGCATCTATTAACATGGATGTGTCATATGTTTGCCCTCTTTCCCTTCCTGTAAGGTCAGGCTCAGAGCAGAGCACCAGGCACAATTGCAGGAGCGCTAGAAGCTCACATTCATAACAGATGCGGTTTCGCATTCCAGTCTTGTAATCCTCTGACTCTCATTAGCCAACCCCTGGCCCCTCTGCAGTGAGGGATCCTCTTGGGCTTTGCTCAAATTTTTCACTAAAATGAAAAGTGAATTCAGTGCATTACAATTGGTCTTTGTTTAGGCCAAAAAAAAATGACATTTTGCAAAAATTAAAATGGAAATTTGGCATCAACCTTAAATATTTTTAAAATGAGGGAGCATACGTGTGTATACACTTGTCTGTGCATGTGCGTGTGTGTGTGTGTGTGTGTGTGTGTGTGCGTGTGTGTGTGCTGGTCCTCAATTGGTGTCACTAGTTGCTTGAATGTTCTTGAACATTAAATAAATATCAGAGAAATTATTCTGATTTGGTCTGCATATGGAATTGGGATTGTTCAGTCTGGAAAAGTCTGAGGGACAATGCCTGAAGGAAGTCACCATTAAGAAATAAGCTTTTTTAAAAAAAGAAAGCTTAAATTGCTGAATGAGATTTTTATATTAATGAAAAATCATTAAATATTGGAATAGGTTACATCCAAAGACAATATGGGATCTTCTCTAAGGGTCGCTAAAATAAAGCTTGTTAGTTACCAGATAGTTTAGTACTAGTCCTAACTGAAGGAAGATGCGCCATCTTTCCCCCAATTTTAGATTAAAAAATCCCAATAATGGTTCTTCTAGCTTTAATCTAGTTATCTGCAATGCATTTATAGCCAAGTGCAAACTGATTCTATTAGAGGCTCTTGCTTAATAAATTATTTATGAGGAAAGTTAGTGTGGACTAGTACAGAAAAAAATGTTAAAATGTATGTGTAATTTATGTGTAATCATTAAATTAGGACCACATTTTAAAAACCAATTACATCAAGGAAAAATTGGAAGAAAATTATATCTCAGCATCTTTTAGGCACTCGAAAATAATTATCTATATTTTTAAGTTATACCTCTTTCATCCCTTTATTTCCAGTCCAGTCATACTCTATAGGAACAGGTGTGACAGTGAGTATAATTCTTGCTACATTCTAAAGGGCTTATCTTCCCTGCTTTGCCTCAGCATTAAAAACAAAGGGGAGGGCCAGCCAAGTGGCCTGTTGGTTAGGAGTTGGCTTGGGACGTCAGCTCTGAGCAGCAGGGCCCCAGTTCAGATCCCACATGAGGGCCAGTGACGCTGTGCCCTCTCCAGTTAAGATGGTAAACAATAGCTCGACCTGGAGCTGGGAGGTCATGAGTCACCAGCGACAGTGTAGGCTGCAGTGGGGCTGGCCGGCAGCAGGCGTGAGCTTTCGTGAGCTGCTGTGAGCCACCGTGAGTGGCCATTCAATGGCCGCAGCAACTGTCTCACCCGGGAAGAGTGCCATGATAATACCAACATGGGCCAGTGAAGCGACGTCCTCCACAACTAGAATAAAGAACAAAAGGACAGCAACTTGTCTGTTCCCCTTCCCCGATTCCCCAATAAAATCTTTAAAAAAACAAAAACAAAAACAAAAAACAATGGCCCATCAGAAACAGACCTGCGGATCCATAAATATTTAGTGTACAATAAAAGTAGGCTGTTCAATAAAAGATCTTGGGAAAATTGTTTAGCTGTTTGGAAAAAAAAATGAAGTTAGAGCCTTACTTCAAAGTGTAAACCAAAATAAATTTCAAATAAATTCAATGTCCAAAATAAAAACATAAAAGATCTAACTAGTCAGTTTGTGGACAGGGAAACCTATTGTGAACAAAACACCAAAGATGGACAATATTATAGAAAACATTAATATTCACAATATAATGTTAACCACTTTTGTTTATTAAACATGCACACACAAAAAATGCAAGATAAATGATAGACTAGGGAAAATCTTTGTAATACCTGTGAAAAATAGTTGTTATAGTTAAAATAAAACTGGTCTTTCAAATTAAGGAAAGGAGGAACTCACCAATAGGAAAATAGACATAGGATGGAAATGAGAAATTCCCAAAAAGAAAAGAAACAAAGGATGAATAAAAATATGAAAGCAATGTTTAGCCTCACTATTCATTTAAATATAACAGATGAAAATTTTATAAGTAATTCAATGAGCTACCATTTTCAAACCAACACATTGACTAATATTAAACTAGAACAATATGACAGTGGCAAGGGTATGGGAAGATTGGCACTCATCTATCCAACTGATGGGAGTGAAACGGGGACCTTTCTGGGTGGCAATTGGGTGATATGTACCAACAGCCTTAAAATATGCTAATTTGACCCAGTAATTTCACTTCCATGGATTGATGGTAAGGAGATAATGTTTCTACAAGGATAATTATTACATCATGGTTTAAAATTGGAAATAATCTAAATGCCTAAAAAGAGGCAATTGGTTATATCAGTTATTAGATATGTATAGATTGAAATGCTAGTCGTCTAAAATCATTCTGCAAATGAACACGCATTGGCATGAACACATGTTCACTCTATTGCCAAGGCTAAAAGTTACATTAAATACATTGTATGTGCCTGCTGGAAATTGCCCAACAAAAGGTTTTCTCTGAGAGTCAAAGTACTCGTATGGTTTTTGTTTCTTTTGATTATTATTATTATTTTTTGCTGTTGTTTTCTGAAATTCTGTCTGTATATAATACATACTGAAAAGAAAAGATTATTTTTATAATAATAAAAAGGAACAAAGTAACCCTAATCTAGGTACTCAGCAACTGGTCGGAAGTGTACTAGTGATCCCATAATTATTTTGGATGCTAAATTTTAAACAGCTTTGAAATTAAAGGTCAAGTCCCTGGGCTGACCCCAGTGCCCTGCCCTTGCCCTCTGAGCTTCTGTTGTCTGTGTCCACCTTTCCATCAGGTGGAGGCAACTCTCACCTGTTTCATACACCAAGCGCTGGCCCAGAAGGAGAGCTAAGGGCTTCACTAGTCACGGAAAGGAGGTGCCTGAAGACCCTCTGCGCACAGTGATAGATTGCACTACATTAGGTTTTTACATTTTAGAAGCTGCATGTATAAAATGTATGCCTCCCTGCCCTTCCTGCCCTGATATTTATAGGTGTTATAATCAGAACCCTCCATACTGTAGCAACTGAAGAACTATTAAGGAGTTAATTAATAGAATTCATACAGCCAGTTGCAAGAAAAATACCAAATGAGAAACTGTAAATCAACAAAGAAGTGTCTATTAATAGGTATCTGCTCTAATTTATGTCCTAGATCTATTTTCTTATTGGTGAATTCCTCCTTTCCTTATTAATTTGAAAGACCAATTTTAACAATAATAACCATTTTTCACATGTGACAAAGATTTTCCTAAGTACGTCATTTATCTTTTATTTTGTGTGTGTGCATGTAAATAGACTGTGATTACTCAAATTCAAGATATACATCAAGTTTCAGAGGTAATTTCTCAGGCAAGAAAGGGAAAATGTACCATTCTTTTTCTCCTCTTTTGAAGTTTGTTTTTCAGGTTCTGTCAGCATGCATTATTTTTAATTAGTAACTTCATCTGACAGATAATAAGCATTTCTTGTTTGTGAGGGTCAGGAGGAGGCAGAGTATCATCTTGGGGAAAAGGATTATCTAAAGCCACTTGCAACATGTATTGTTATATGGCCTTGATTTGTAGGGCACAGGAGTACAATAGACAAAGAATAAACACAGGATGTTTTCTTCACTCTGAATTGTTTAGTGTTAAAATAGCATGCTGAGTAATAATAGCAGCTGATGCCACAGCGATAGGCATTCACACATTTATATTGTGCTCCATTTTCAGGTCTGTGAAAAATCTGCATGCAACAGAGAAGGTATAGCCCTGAGGATTTCTCTCTTTGCTAGGTACTAGGGCAGAGCCTGTGGAGTGTTGTATGGGACTCTTGAAATCAGGGTTAAATTTTCTAACATACAGTGAAAAAAACTTACATTCACATTAACAAATTTGCTTAAGAAGGCGGCATATGAAAAAAGATGGGAGGTTCTGGAATTAGACTTGGTTCAAATCTTTGCTTTGTTTCTTATTAGAGGTGTGGCCTTAATCTCAATGAATTTCAGGCTCCTCAGCTGTGAAACTGAAATAGAATTATGTATGACAAAATATTCATACGGTGCGTAGAGCTTTATGATGTATTCTCAAATACATTATCTCATTTGATCTTCACAAGTAACCCACAAGGAAGATATTATTATCCCTAATTTACAATTAAGGGAACTGAGGCTCAGAAATGGAAACGTCTTGTCCTAAATCACATAGGATAAGGACATGTATCTTCTGATTTATGAAAATGCACAAAATATAGTTTAATCAACTAGCAATAAAGTAAATGGGTTAGAAGGAAGATGGGCAAAATATGGTTGATTGTCAGTAGTTCAAGCAGTGCTTCTCCTTCTGATTAAGTCTGTAGGTCCAGTCAGTGAGACCTATCACTTGCCAACCTGCCCACCCCACCCCTGGGCTGCAATGCCCTGCAAATGGAGTCACCCTCAGGAGGAGCCCAGAGAAAAGGAGTAGTTAGCTGGCTCTGAATAAGGCCCCTCTCTGCTTGACTACAGCAGTAAGTCAGCCTGGGCTGGGCTGAGAAAGTAGCAGGTGGGCTGCATAGAATGCCATCTTCATATGACCATGAAGGTGACCCTCTACGTATAGACATGAACTTAATCTAAATTGGCCAAATCCATTAGGAATCTGATTATACCTATAGGAAGAGAATTTTATATACCAGCACTCATAAAATTGTATGAGTGGAAGATGATCTCAATTAACTTATATAACAAAAACGAAGTGTAACGTGAGACTAAGGTTTCAATCTGATCTACGATGGAAGCTCAACAAAGTTAGAGCTAATTCCATGAAACTGCCTTAGCCTTTTGCACTCCTGGGTAGTTTCACGACACTAATCTTGATCATTAGCTCATTTTATTACCTCTGGGGTCTTTTCACTCTCCACTGGGTCCTTTCCCTGCCAAACTGCCTCGTATTATAATTCTGGTGCTTTGAGAAATATGAAATTTATGATCTGGGATTTTTCTAGTTGTATAATGCAATGCTCTCAATTTCAGTTAAAAATAAGACAGCTTCAAAATAACTTTAGGGGGTAAATTTTGTGATTAGTGCTGAATTATTCACAGGGTCAAGTGTCTGTGCTTCAAGTCTAAAATTCCCCTTCTGGATACAGTTCTCTTGATAGCATTATACTTAAAAGCTTAAACTCCAAAGTGAGACAGAACTGGGTTTTAATTGCAGCGCAGCTCTAATGGGGGATCTCAGATGAATTGCTAAGCTCTTTATGCTCAGTTTCCTTATCTGTAAAATGGAGACAATTACTGCACTTACCTCATAGAATTATTATGAGGGTTAAATGAAACAATGCATGAAACATGCTTAGTAACTCCTGGCAAAGTCATCGTTCAAGAATGTTGCTGCTATCATTATTCATGAAGTATTTATTTCTTGCCATGTGCCAGACATGATGCCCACCATTGGGATTGCAGCAGGAGATGGTTCTCAGGAGGCCAAGTTAACCAGTGCCTGATGCATAGAAACTAAAACAAGTCAATGAGAGGAATTACGATAGAACCCAACTCTAAACAGAGGTCCTAGGCACAAAGAAAGCTCCTACCTAGAAAGGCCAATGGATTTGGGACAATATCTTTAATTTGTAGAAAGTTCCAACTATTTAATTTTAAAATGGCAACAAACCAGTAGAAACTGGTCAATGGCTTTAGACAGAAAATTCACAGAAAAAAATATAAATAATGAAAAATTATGATGTAAAAAGTAAGATTTCCATGCTTTCTAGTTTTATGAATTTCCTGAACTTTCTGTGAACAAATATTACTTTAATAATTATTTTTAAATTATTGTTTTTAACTTACAAAAACCTCCATAGCACTAGGACCGAAAATATCTACACATGAAGCAGACGCTATACTCCTCCTGTACAACACCCCAGTTACAAGCCCATGTCAAAGTCTCATCATAATCTTGCTGCAAAAGAAAAGGCCTGTTGTGGTCATTTCAAAGACCAGTCTTAGCAGGGCATTTGTGGGTAAAAAGAATGTGAAATCACCATTGTTATACAAGAAAGAGAAAGAAAAGAAGGTTTGGTTATTGGTTAGTGAGGTGGGGGATATTGACTCGTTCCCAGGATAAGTGTTACCTCCATTAAAGTTTATCTGAAAACTGCTTATGCATTTTATCAGAGAATACATTAATTTCTTCCCAGAATGAGGTTGTAAATTAAATCAGAAGAGGTTTGGGACCATTTTTCTTTCACATCTTCCAGTCCTCCCTTCCTTCCGACAGTTCTCATTCCTATGAAGGGCTCTCTTTCCACGGAGAAACCCAATCCAGGAAACTGACTCTACTCTCTCCCTTGCACTTTCAGGTTGAATCACCAAAGCCAGTGAAGCAACGTCCTCCACACATCCTCCACAACTAGACTGAAGAACAAAAGGACAGCAACTTGTCTGTTCCCCTTCCCCCAATTCCCCAGCGCTGTTCCCATTCCACAATAAAAATCTTTAAAAAAAAAAAAAAAGAATAGTACTGTTAGTAGCTACTGTTATCATCATTATCGCCATCATCGTCATCATTACCATCATTAAAGAATCACCTTGTTGGATGTATAGCAGTACAGCATAGAGATTAGAACACACAGAGTTTGGAGTTCAACTGCCTGGGTTTATATCCTGCTTCCACCACTTACTGTCTGTTGGCCATTAAAAAGTAACTTACAATTTTTGAGTCTTAGTTTCCTAACCTGTACAATGAAGATGTATTCATTTCACAAGTATTTACAGATTGCTTTCTCTGTGCCAAGAATTGTTTTAGGCGCCTGAGATCCCCATTGAATAAGACAAAAATCTCTGTCTACATGGGGCTTACACTTAAATGTATCCAAATAAAATGTATCTAAATAAATAAATGTATCAAAAATTTTGATGGCGACTAAATGGTGTGACTGAAAGTAAAGCCAGGAGGAGGATAGGGAGGTGGGACAGGACTGCAATTTTAAATAGGGTGGCCAGGGAAGGCCAAACTGAGAAAGGGACGAATGTCAGGCAGGGGCAGATCTCAGAGATCTGTTGTAAGGACTTGGAATGAAAGCCCATTGAAGGTTTTTGAGTAGAGGCATGCCTTGATCTGACTTACGGCCATACTAACTAGTGAAAGCATGGAGACCATAATAATTCAGCATAGGTGGTGAAAAGGACCCCGTGGCCTATCATCATTACATTTTCCTTCCATCTCTCAGGTAATTGTTATAATGTAATTATTTTCTTAGAATTGACAGCTGCTGAAAAATTATTATATTTAGTACACAAATCTGTGATGCTTACAATGTAAATGGCAGCTCCTTACCTTGTGCAGTGCACAACCTGCACAACCATATGTATTGGAGAAGAGAGAGAGAGAGAGAGAGAGAGAGGAAATTAAGGATGACTTCCTGATTTTTGGTGTGAGTAATGGGAAAGATGAAGTTTCCATGAACTAAGAAGAGTAAGACTATGAGGAACATTTGTGGTAGGGGTAGGCAAATCAGTTTTGAACATATTAAATTTTAGATGTGTGATGATAAGGATAATAGAACCTGTCTCATGATTCCTGTGAGGATTAAATTCGCATCTGTAAGCATTAAAACCAGTTCCTGTCAGTTGTTCAATAAATGCAACACCTTACTATTATAACTTGAATTTTCAATATACACATTTAAGTTTTATATATGTATATATGATCATATACATGTAAACATAGGATCATCTAACTGGTTGTTGTTTCCCAAACATGATTACAAAACTTCAACCCAGACTAACCTTCTATACACATACACACACACACACACACACACACACACACACACACACACATGCTTTGATAAAACCATGTGAATGTGTATGTTTCAGGGATTTTATTTGTTTTGCAAAGTCCTCTGTCTTCTTTCCCTGGTGCACATATGGGTGCTTTGTCCTGATAGGGTAATAATATACAAACAAGTGAGAAGCCACCTAAGAATACATTTGACCATCTTTCAGAATGTCTTTCTGCTTCTAATCAGAACTGATAAACTAGGAATGCTCAGATCTGGGTTGTAAAAATAAAATGACTATTTCCATTTATTACCTGTACTACTATTGAAGAGGCTATCTTGATGTGGCTGCTTAAGAATTCCCTGTCAGTTTGTAACAACATGTTTATTACAATCAAGTGTAGCAGGTTTCTCTCCCATCGATGCTCTTGTTCTCTGGACCACACCAAGCTAACTAACAAGAGAGGGTTTGGGGTGAGGTTAAGTATAAGAAACTCTTGAAAAACACAAAACAAAACAAAAAACTCTGTGGAGTTAAGCCAAGGGATGCTAATCCTGGAAGTCTTTGACAAGGGGGAGAAAAAAGAGAGATGCTAAGTGGTTTAACATTAAGATATTTTAGTACCAGAGTCTAGACTGTATTGAACACAGCTCAGGAGTGACACAGGGCATGTGCTCAGCAGGCATTGTCACCCATCTCGAAGCATTAATGAGGTTGCCTGTTTGGTATATTAATAATTTTTTTTTAAGATTTTATTGGGGAATTGGGGGAGGGAACAACGCTGGGAATCAGGGAAGGGGAACAGACAAATTTCTGTCCTTTGGTTCTTCAGTCTAGTTGTGGAGGATGTTGCTTCACTGGCCCATGTTGGTATTGTGATCATTGTGCTCTTCCCAGGTGAGGCAGATTGGTCGCCGGCCATTGGAAGGCCACTCACCGCCACTCACACTGGCTGCCGGCTACTCATGGTAGTTTATGGCAGCCCACTGCAGCAGGGACTGCAGCCTATGCCATCGCCGGCCACTCATGGCATCCCAGGTCCAGGTCGAGCTGTTGTTCACCATCTTAGCTGTAGAGGGCGCAGCGTCACTGGCCCATGTGGGATCCAAACTGGCTGCCCTGCTGCTCAGAGCTCGCACTCCCAAGCCAACTCTTAACCAACAAGCCACTCGGCCGGCCCCATTAATAATTGTTAAAGCTACTGAATTAACTAAAAAGCTAATATTTTTAAAGTACATTTACATATGCACATAGAAATATATAGTTTGGGGAGACACCTGGTTCTATATAAATGCTATTTTCAGCAATTCATTTAAAATTTTTATAATGAAGTATTCATATAAGATATGTGTGATATAAAGAGCAAAATTATAAAGAAATGAATGTTTAATATCCAACTTAAGAAATAAAACAGCACCAATGCCTTTGATGCTCCCAGTGTGCTCCTTGATCAGACTGCCTTCCCTCCTCCAAAAGGTAATTATTCTCCCTCTCCTGAAACTGGCCTGATATGTTCCCTTGCTTATCTTTTGTTTTATCACATATGTATAAATAATAGTTTGTAAGTTTCCTACCTTACAAACTATATATTTCTACCTATATATTATATATAGGTAATTGTGCTATATTTTTCTGCAACCTGCCTTTTTTCACCAACATTATGTTTACAAAATAAACCCATGTTAAAATTTGTAGCTATCATTCAATTCTCTTCACTATTGTATAGTATTCCATTGCGTGAATAGATACAAATGTATTTTTTTCTTTTCTCCATTTATTGGACATTTTGGTGGTTTGCAGTCTTTTGCTTTTAGAAACAATGCTGCTATGAATATTCTTGTCTCCTGGTGCACATGTCCAAAAGTTTCTGGGACATATACCAAGGGTAGACATTTATCAACTGCATATACCAAAGGTGGACTCAACATATTATATGTTTATCAAGTACTCTCACCGATTGGCAAAATGCCAAGCTCTGATAATGTCATCTTGGTGAGGATATGAATCAATCAGAACACTTTTACAGTGTTTGTGGGAGTATAAGATGCTATAACTACCCCAGATGGCAGAGACTGGGTGAAAATGAGCACTCCAATACGAAAACCTTATGCAAATAACATTTTACTGCCACAAGCTGAAAGGATATATTATTAATAAGCAATTCCAAAGCACATTCAGCGGGGGCTATTCAGTGAGAATTCTTCCTAGAGGTACGCTCAGGTTAGTGGCAATAGCCTTTGGCTTGTGCACAATAAGGTCTCTGAGGCATTGAGAGCCTCATGGTTCAGAAAACCTTCCTTGGGGCCGGCCGAGTGGCGCGATGGTTAAGAACTCGCTTGGGATGCCAGAGGGCCCCGGTTCGGATCCCACATATGAGGGCCAGTGACACTGCCCTCTACAGGTAAGATGCTGATCAACGGCTCAACCTGGAGCTGGGCAGCTGTGAGTCGCCGGCGACGGCGTGGGCTGCAGTCCCTGTGGCAGTGGGTTGCCATGGGCTACCGTGTGTAGCCAGCAGCCAGCGTGAGCGGCCAGCAGCCGCAGTGAGCGGCCGTCCAGAAGCCGGCGACTGATCTGCCTCGCCTGGGAGGAGCGCAATGATGGTGCCAACTTGGGCCAGTGAAGCAACGTCCTCCACAACTAGACTGAAGAACAAGACGACAGCAACTTGTCTGTCCCCCTTCCCCCAGTTCCCCAGCACTGTTCCCATCCCCCCCAATTCACCAATTAAAAAAAAAAAAAAGAAAAAAGAAAACCTTCCTTTAGCAAGCCAAGTCACCTAACTCTAACATCTGAGGATTGTTTCTTACTATCCCCCCAGCACCTTCTCACTATGCACCTGCATAGCTGCAGTGCCCCTTGGTGGCAGTGACCAGACTGGACAAGCAAAGTCAATTCCAGGCCCAGGAAGGATGGTGCAAAATGCTCCATCAGGTTTACTATTAATACCAAATTCCTTTCAAAAGTGATGACATGTTTTAATTCTGACACAGACTTAGCACATAGGACATATGTTACGAATATCTTCTCCAATGCTGGTTTGCCTCTTTACTTACTTTATGGCATCTTTTGATAAACAGAAGTTTTTCATGTAAGGCAATTAGGTTTATCAATGTAGTCAATTTTGTCAATCATTTCCTTTACCATTTTTGTACTTTGGGGATCTTATTTAACATATTCTTTCTTACCTTGAGGCAAAAAAATATATAAATTCTTTCCTAGATTTCTTCTAATGTTTTATCTATGACATTTTAAAAACAGGTTTATTGAGATATATAAGATTCACGCATTTAAAGTTTACATCTGTGATTTTTTTTAGTAAGCTCATGGAGTTGTACAACTATCACCACAATCTAATTTTATTTATTTATTTTTTTAATTTTTTTTAGCTGAGCCATTCTGCTACCTGTTGGCAGCTCAGCGACTGCTCAGCTAGGGCCAGGCATCGAACTGCTGTTGCTCAGAGCTCAAACTCTTGAGCGAGCTCTTAACCAACTAAGCCACTCAGCTGGCCCCATCACCACAATCTAATTTTAGACCATTTGTATCATTCCAAGAAGAAATCATATTAGCAGTCACTCCCCATTTTTCCTTACACCCCACATCCAGCATGGCCCTAGGCAACCACTAATCTACTTTTTAAATAGTTTTGCCTATTCTGGACATTTCATATTAATTGAACCATATAATATGTGGTCTTTGTGACTGCCTTCTTTTACTTTGCATAATGTTTTGAGGTTTATCCATGCTGTAGCATGTATCAGTACTTTGTGCTTTTTATGGCTGAATAATATTCCATTGTATGGATATACTATATATTTTTTATCCATTCATCAACGATAGACTTTTGGGTTGTTTCCATTTTTGTGCTATTATGAATAATGCTGCTATGAACATTCACATAAGAATTTTTGTGAGGACGTACATATATTTTCTTTTTATGGGGGGGGTGTATATACCTAGGTATATATATGATGGGTCATATGGTAACGCCATGTTTAACTTTTTTAAAAACTGCCAAACTTTTTTTTCACAACGGCTACACCATTTTTATTTCTATCGCAATGCATGGTGGTTCCAATGTCTCAACAGCCTCCCAATACTTATTTCTGTATTTTTTATTAAAGCCATCCTAGTGTGTACGAAGTTATATATTACTGTGGTTTTAATTCATATTTCTCTAATGACAAACATTATTGAGGATGTTTTCATGAGGCTAATTGGCCACTTGTATATCTCCTTTGGGGAAATATCTATTCAAATCCCTTACCCATTTTTAGATTGGGTTATTTGTCTTTTTATTATTGCCTTTTAAAATTTCTTGTATATTCTGGATACACAGCCTCAATATCTCTTAATCTCTCTTTTATATTGTTCATTTCTGTGTGTGTATATGATACACTCTACATAAGTTTTTTAAATCTATCGTCTAGTTCAGTAATTCTCTCTTCAGCCATGTCTAGTATGCTATTTAAGAAACCTAAAAGTATGACTTGGTAGATGTTAAATTATTCAAAAAGGGCTTCTTTTAACTAAAAACTTAATTGTAATTCAAAACTCACTCTGTAGAAATGTTCTGCTTCTTGATATCAACTTGTCAAAACTACTCTAACAGTACATTTAAAATCTGCACATATTCTGTATGTAAGTTATACATACCTCAATTTTTAAAAAAGGTTAAAAACTGAGACTCAGAAACTGGTGCAAAACCTTAATTGATGGGGTAAATAGAGTGGGTTGGGGGAAGGTAAAGGCAGAGATTGTAGCAAGTTTGAGTAGAGAGGAATGGTTATTCAATAAATGTACATTGAAGAATCAATGCAGGAATAAATATATGAATAAGATTAACTTAACAAGATTGACTTTCCGTATAGCTTTGTAAAACCACTGTCACTATTTTGTAATCAAAGCTCATAAAGTTCTGTACTTCATATGTTCCTTGGTTGCTACGGTGACTATCACTTTCTGTTGGGCAGAGTGTTCTATGTTCTTGCAATGTAGAGAGAGCTTCCAGGCTGCTAGGATTGTGAAGCACTGTTATAACTAAGGAAACTCAGACAATTTCTTTTCCTGATCTCTCAATTATCCACATTTGATAACATGTTTTTTTCAGTGCTAAAATGATATTTTATGATGACACCCAGGACTTTCAGTCCTATAGTTTTTATGCCTTTCTGGCCAGCAGAGGTTAATTTATCGGCAACTGATGGACCTACCCTTTGAGGCACTCTTCTAAAAGTGCGCTCTCAGAAAACTGCTAATCCCCTGGCAGATTCACAAGGAAAAACAAAGAGACTTTGGTTCAATGTACATTTTACAAATTTGAAATATGAAAGTTGTGATTTTTTCACAGAAATGTTAATAGTCTTAATAACCAATTCATTCTTAAAACTTGCACTATGCTTTTCAGAAGAACGAACTCATATCTAACATTACTATTTGTTTTATTATCTCTCTAATTGACAAAAATGGACCAGAAGCTCAAAATGACTCTCTGAAATGAAAAATAATGATTAAAATATATCATAAATATAAGAATTCACAAAATGTTGCAATTGTAAATGGTGATCAGAAACTCTGTGCATGTGGATTTATATGCTCTGGTTCACAGTCATCTACAAATGAGATAATTTCCTGTATACAGTCTTAAAATGAGACCAATACTCCATTTACACCTATTCCTTGATACACTGTTTTGAAATTGTGTCAACCAGTGGTATGAAGCCAGCAGCACTTTCCCATAATTTCCGAATAAAGAAGAGTGATCTTAAGAGTAAACTAGTGAAGTTTTTCAGTACCAGCCCTAAATTATTCATCTCGGGAGAGAACTAATGTATGTTGTCCCTGAAAGCAGAGATCAATATGACTAAGCCATCATTAATCATTTTAACTCTTTACAAAATCAGACACAGGCCATACTATTGCTAAAAATTTATAAAACTTTAGTAGATACAAAAATACAGTGTTTAGGAGGAACTGGTGTGCAATTAGATATAATTCCTTTATCAAGTGGAACCACTGGATGTCACATAATGACAATGACATAGGTGGAGGCATTGCCACACCTTCACGGTGTGTGTGTGTGTGTGTGTGTGTGTGTGTGTGTGTGTTCTTTTCAGTTGTGTGGAGCTACTGATATGCTGTGTATGAATCCACACTTGGCATGCGAGCTCTCCATCTGAGGGAGAAGTGCTTGATGGTGTTCCTTCCACTTACTACTGAAATCCCATGCTACTAAGAAGAGATTCTTCATTAATTAAAAATTCCTTTGTGGGAAGTGATATGGACTGGGAAAGGTGCGTCTGCATCGGTGTTGACAGGTGGGGACATCCGGAAGAGGATTTTTGTGAGAGTAAAAGAATTTACTTCTTGGGGCCGACCAAGTAGCTGAGTTGGTTAAGACAAGAGCTCTGAGCAACAGGGTCGCCGGTTTGATTCTCACATGGGCCAGCGAGCTGCGCCCGAGCTGAGCTGCCGCTGGGCTGCAGGCAGGTGGCAGGATGGCTCAGCTGGTGAGAGCACGTGCTCCTAACAACAAGGTTGCTGGTTGGACTCCCACATGGGATAGTGGGCTGTGCCTCCTTTCTCCCTTCCTCCCCTTCCCTCCCCCAACAAAGACTGAACACAGCACCTTGAGCTGAGTGGCCGCAAGCTGCCAATGGGTGGCTGGATGGTGACTGGACTTAGAGCTGAGCTAGCTGTGCCCTCCACAACTAAAACTGAAGGACAACAACTTGGCTATTCCCCTTCCCCAATTCCCCAATAAAATCTTAAAAAAAAAAAAAGAAAGAATTTGCTCCTCAATACCTGCCCACATTGTCACATCCATTCACTGGCATTCAGTGCTGTGAATTCTGGCCTTGATTTGAGGTTGAAGGAAATAATGGCAAGTAGAAATATGATCAAATTATATCCACTAACAATAGAACTGCCTAGCATGCTGTGTGTGGGGAAAATGAACAGTGACTTAAAAAATTCCACTTCCCGCACTGTCATAGGAAGAAATACTCACATGAGATCAAACATAGAAACTGAATTTTATTCAAAAGTACTCACATGAGACCATTTGTGGAAACATTTCTACATTGCATAACACTGTTAATGCCAAGAAGGACTAGGGAGACCATCTAATTTATTGCCTGATCAAAGACACTTTTGAGAGTGAAAGTAGGCACTTTTAATAATTTTATTGGAATAATAAACATTAACTGAGGCTGTCCCAGGTATGTATAGTTACCCTAGTAAAGACTATTTCTATGATTTCAAGTGATTCGTTCAAATATTATGTGTATAATATTATCAACATATGAATAGCTAGCATAAAACCATCACTTTGGGACTGAAATATAATGGTTTTTAATGTTGAGGATAAGCTATCAAAATTTCTTTAAAAGACTGAATTATAACATAAATGATCTGATTACTGAGCAATTCAATTTTCAATTCTGAATGACTTTCTTCACTTATTGGAGAAATAAAGTGATCCTACATAATGAACATATTTTTAAAATTAAAAAGCATGATAAAAAACACATAAATACTTTCCGGAGCTAAACTTGCCCAGATTGGGTTTAATGATACATCCATCACTACCTCCCAAGGTGAAACATCCAACCTTGAATTTCCAATTGATTGCCAGTGGAGTGAAGGCACTTGTAGCGAGAAGTCTCACCATAATTTCCCCATAAGCATTTGAAAGACCTACCAGACACTTGCTATCTCCTAAACCTTTCACTGTGAGTTAGGATGTTGCAATTTAATAGAACAAGGAGAAATATAAACTGGATGTGAAAGACAGTAAGCAAGTATCACCCTTCTTACTGATACGAAACTATTAGTAGTAATGACATCAATGATAAGTTATAAATTAACGTATGATGGTTTTGTTCCATTTTTTAGACTGTGATTAGTCTTTTGTAGATGCTTACATTTATTAGTGATTTGTATGATTCAGACACAAAGTAAATGGTCCACAAATGCTGAAACTTCTAGAAACCTTTTAAAATGATGGTTCCATGCCAAACCTAAGGCTGGCCATTTTAACCCCTGTGCCGTAACTGAGATTGTTGAGGGTTGAGAGAATGGGTATCTTTAAGGCCTACATTGCTCCAACTTATCCTGCAAGAATCAACTCAGGAATCCTCTTTTACAAACATCTGAATCCTTTCCATGTTCCAGAGTCAAAACTATGTATAAAAAGCAGCTCTTGTCTGCAGGGAACTTCAGAGAATCTGTGAAACCTCAGAGATTTAACTGCTATTAGAGAAAACTTAAGAGGTTCTAAAGATGTACAACAAAACACCAACCAAGACTTGGGGGGAGTCAAATCAGGCAACTGAGACCTGAACCCTAAAGGGGTGGTGAGGGAGAGCATTCCCAACAGAGGTAACATGATTTGCACAAACCTGGGAAATGAGGAAAAACATACCGTCTCATAAACCGAGATTGTTCAGCAGGGCAGAGCACCTGATGTACAGGGAAGAGAGAGCCTGATCATCATGGTTTTTATGAGCTATGTTATAGAGCTTTGTCCTGGGCACTATCAGCAGCCAATGAAGGATATTAAAGGATATCCTTCAAGCGAGGAATAGAATTAGATTAGTGCTTTAGAAATATTCTGTAGTGTGGAAAATGGATCAGAGGGAGACAAGAAGAGGCAGGGAGACTTGTCAGGAGGCTGTGCTAGCAATGGGATGATTTAAGAGCAATGAGAGCAATACTTACGTAAACTCAAATAGAGGGGAAATTAGAGGGTGGGAGCGAGTTTTACCATTTGATTTGGGTCTTGAAGGATGAGTAGGAGTTCACTGGGCAGGCAAGTAGGGTAAGGCATTGAAGACACAGCAAAGACAAAGGAAAATGTTAAGCGAAAGACATATTCCTGGATTTTCATACATAAATGAAATAAGATATGAAGAGAAAGATGGCTTAGAAACAGGTTGGGATACCACTCGGTTTTTTGAGCTGAGGAGTGACATGCTCAGGTCTATATTTTAGAATCATGAAAAGAGGGTGAAGGATAGATTTGGAGTGCAGGGAGATGTACCGTACCTAGTCCCTTTAGGACAGCACATCTGGTCATCCCACAGCACTCTGGATCTCCATAGGAATTCCTTCCATCCTAGGAGATTTGAGCAGAACAAAGGCAGGCCATGATTTCCATAACCAAATACTCTCAACAGACTCTTTCAGAAACCAGGCCAGTTTCCTAAGTTTCAAGGTGCCACATTGGCTCTAGAACTTTGTACAGACTGTAGGTCGGTAAGCAGCAGTCCAACACCTTGTGCCTCTGTTTTGTTCAGGTATCTCCCCTCTCCCCATGTGATCGAATATATCCTGATCGATCTAAGCTAATCACAGTGGTATCATTTTCCATCAGAGTGATTGTTTCCCTGATAACACATGTGATACAATTCTGACAAATGAGATGAAAGAGGATCTTCTAGAAGCATAAGATTCTAGGAAAAATGTCTTAGCTCTTTGAAAGAGACATAGGGAAAAATGGTCCCCTTTTCTGCTTCTATCAAGATGTGACGCTTGCTGATCCTACAGCCTTCTTGGGGTGCAGATGGGAGAACATGAAAAGCTGAAGATGGCTGAGGAGAAAGATGAAAGGAATCTGAGTGCTAGGCACCATCAAAGAGCCTCTGAATGAGCCAACTCTAGAATTACCCTACGTTGGAAATTTTTGTTATGTGGGCTGAGTTTCTCCATGGTTTTCGCCATTTTGAGTTGCATCTTCTGTTATTATTTACACCAGACAAAATCCTCTAACCATTTAGAACTCCTTTTGGAGTGGAGAAAATAAATGAAAAGTTTAGGAGTAAGGAGGGAAATACTCTTCCACATTGACTATGTTTCTTCAAGTTCTTCCTTCCTTTTCTTTCCCTTTTCCTCACTGACGAGTATAAATTTATCACCTGTTCTGGAGGCTGCTCTGTAGTGGTAAACAGAGTGATGGGGGAAAGACAAAGAACATTAATTGATTATGCTTCCCACCCCAGAGGGTTTGCTTGACTGATGGCAGGAGTAGATAGATCACTCCTGGACATTTAAAGGAGTCCTATGATCACCTTTTCTTTTATGAGATGCAGTAAAAAGAGTCATCATCTTAAGGCTGGGCCATTTTCTTCACAAGGAGTGGAAAAAACATGTGCCAAAGGGCCACTGTAAATAAAGTTTCCCTTAATTGGGTGGCATAGCTCATTTGCAGCATCCTATCAGCAAGCAAACTCCACGCCTGCACAACCCTAAGAAACATAGAGGGAGGCTGTGAGCTCTTGACACAGGCTCAGATTTATGACTGGGTACAGAGAAAAGATGTGACAGAAAATGGCCCCTGGTTTCTGCGACAGCACAGCAGGGAATCCAGCAAAGAAAGCTGTTTATCAACTTTTGATTTCTATGACTTATCTTCTTTCACATTTTAATTTTCTGAAATTGAGATGCATCTCACAACAGATATGTAGCACTTAAAGTGGTGTTATTTCTTTTTTCATAAGATATTCTTAAATAGATGTGTCACTGACATGCAGCATAGACAAATCCACACCCCTTAGGGGGTGGCAAACGTGCTGGGCAGCCAGTGACCTCAGTAACAAGAGGCTGTTTGCTATGGAGAGTGTCTCTCTGGAGAATGGTGCCCACTGAGCTGGGGGGCGGAGGGGTGGTGTCTGACCTCTGGGTGGATAGGTGAAGTGCCTTAAGTGTCGTGATTGTGGGGTTCCTTAAAGAGGGAAACTTTCATGTCCTATTTGGCCTGATATTCCTGCATTATAAAGTCATTGTTTTAGATATTAAAAAGTCATCTTGTCTTTGAGAATTTTCTATTATATGATTTTCAAATTGAATAGCAATGAATTATTTTTTCAAGTAAAATCTCATTGCAGATAATAGTATATCAATAGATATTCTTTTGTGACAACATGGATAGATCTTGAGATTATTATGCTAAGCGAAATAAGTCAGACAGAAAAAGTCAAGAGCCATATGATTTCACTGATATGTGGGATATAAAATTGAAAACAACAAAGGAACAAGACAAACAAGTGAAGAAAAATATCTCATAGACACAGACAATAGTTTAGTGGTTACCAGAGGGTAAAGGGGGAGGGGGGTGGTAGATGAGGGTAAAGGGGGTCAAATATATGGTGATGGAAGGAGAACTGATTCTGGGTAGTGAGCACACAATGTGATATATAGATGATGTATAACAGAATTGTACACCTGAAACCTATGTCACTACTAACAATCATCACCCCAATAAACTTTAATAATAATAATAGTAATATTAGAAAACAAAAAAAATAGATATTCCAGTGGGTTTCTTACCCATTGGAAAATATTTTATCCTTTGCAGAACTTCTGAATCACCTCCATGGAACACTGCATGAAAACTACTATTAAAATCCAATGATAGATATATGGAAGTAATAAACTTATGAAGGAAGAATCGGATTATTAGAAACTTCCAAATTTACCTAGTCCAACATCCTCAATTTACCAAGGTGGCAGCTGAGGCTCCGAGAGGTTAAAAGTCTCACTCACAGTTGATACGTATGCAGGTGGTAACTGCTGAAATCAGAACCCGGGCCACTGACTCCTGATCTACAGTTCTGGGAGGATAGCAGGGGCCCATTTACAAAAGGAGCAGTCAGAGGTCCACATCTGTGCCTGGAACTGGCCCTGTGCCCTCGGAGGAAACCCCTGCCATCACAGTCATTAGAGCTTCTGCAGCTACTAACTGGCTCTCCTGCCTTTCCTCGTCCCCTTAAGCTAGCTGCTGTCACCAGGAGGATGCCATCTCCACACAGAGGCAGACAACCTCATGTAAACAGACCAAGCAGTCTCCCATGAAGCAAGGTTGTATGGCCGAGTTGTAGAAGGCAGAACTTTTCCCTGGTTTTCTCTCTTTCACCCTGGGTCCAGGGCATGTCTTCACAGAAATGCCTGGTGGGCTACCTGGATCATCCGTCATTTGTTTCCAAGAACCAGCTCTAAGGTATAGTGGAATCTGAAGCTTGGTTGGAATACATGCCGTGTTCTAACTCTGTGAGGCAGGCATATTACTTAACGTGGCACCAGTGTCCTCAGCTATAAAATGGAATCCTAATAGTCCTGGGATTTTAGTGGCATGGTGAAGGTTTATTGGAAATAAAATAGGTAGAACACTCAGCATGTAGTGAGAACTCAGTCATACAGTTACCTCTTAGTAGTAGTAGTTGTTATCTAGCCCAACCTGTGGTGTAGTTGTTTTGTGTGAGGCATATGCCTCTTAAGACCAAAAATATTTTTGAAAAGCTGCATCTTTTTTTTTAAAAGATTTTATTGGGGAGCTGGGGGAGGAGAACAGTGTTGGGGAATTGGAGAAGGGGACCAGCCAAGTTGTTGATCTTCAATCTTCCTTGTGGAGGGTGCCAGTCACCATCTGGCTTCCCATCAGCAGCTTGTGGCCTCTAAGTTCAAGGTGCTGTGTTTAATTTTAGTTGTGGGTGGGCGTAGCCACCATCCCATGTGGGAATCGAACCAGCAGCTTTGTTGTTAAGAGTGCACGC
>NW_017731707.1:885708-906352 GCF_001890085.2 Hipposideros armiger
TGAGCCATCCTGCCACCTGTTGGCAGCTCAGCGACAACTCAGCGACAGTTCAGCTCGGGCGCAGTGTCACTAGCCCATGTGGGAATCGAACCAGCGGCCCTGTTGCTCAGAGCTCACGCTCTTAAGCCAACTCTTAACCAACTGAGCCACTGGGCCAGCCTGAAAAGCTGCATCTTTTACATTAAGTTGGAGGGTAGGAGATAATCTGGTTAGACTCTGCTGCAAACCACTTGTCACCAAAGTAAGAAAGATGCAGCTAATTCCCAATACATGCTTCTTTGCTCTAATCCCTGCTCATAGAGTCAACCTAAATCTTGGACACTGTGACACTAAAATACCAACTCCGTTCCATAAAGACACACTCAGGCAAAGCACTTGATTGGCACAGTGGTCCTTCGATCATAGAACTGTAATGAAAACAAGTTTCTCTTAATTGCTTTAAGATATTAGTCTTCTTTTGTTCTTGTCTCAGATTCTCCCATTCTTCTTGCTTTTCTTCTCTACTCTGTCCTGTTTCCTTCCTCCCAAATGTGATAGGACTTCCCTGCCATGTAGAGAAAAAGACCAAGGCTGCTAAGGGAAAGCTGCTCGATGAATAAAATATTTCCATGACTTCTAATGTGAAAAGGTATGATACCTAGGGAACTAAGAATACCTAAGTAAGTTTCACAGAAAAATATTTCAATTGGACAATAAAAATAAGTTGGTAAAAATAATAAGCAATGTTTGAAACTAAGTAAATTGAGCTTGTACATAAAATGCAATGAAATGGCAAGAAAAGACTGGATAATGGGTGTTGGGTGGTGGCAGAGGTGCTAGGGAATCAGGTGACTGACTTTCAAGCAAGCAGCCTGTGATATTGTGATTCATAGTAACAAATATATATTTGGTCTTCATCCCATTCTTGGCACACAGCTCATAAAACCTTGGAATTTCCCAAGTGAAAAATAATAGCTATAAAAGTGTTATTCATAACAGCCCTTTTCAACCACACCTGAGTTTATGTTAAAGAGGTGACTTTTGCAAAGCCCCTAAAGACAGGGCTAGTTGCCAGGGGAACCAACCCTGTGTTTAGAGGGTTGGAACTTTCCCCCCACTTCCCCACCTCGGGAGAGGAGAAGGGATGGAGATTGAGTTCAACCACCAGTGGCCCATGGTTTAATCAAGCATGCCTGCGTAATGAAGCCTCCATAAAAATCTCTAAAGTACTGAGAGCTTCAGGTTGTTGAGCATATGGAGGTGCTGGGAAGGTAGCTGCACCAGGAGAGGATATGGAAGGTTCATGCTCCTTCCTCTATAGCTTGCCCTATGCCACTCTTCTCCCTGGCTGGTCCTGAGTTATATCCTTTATAATAAATCAGTCATCCAGTGAGTAAACGTTTCCTGAGAGCCTGTGAGCTGTTCTACCAATGACAGCCAGTCAGTCAGAAGCCCGGGTGACAACCTGGACTTTCAATTGGTGTCTGAAGTTGGGGAGCAGCCTTCTGGGGCTGAGCTCTTAATCTGTGAGACCTAATGCTCTGAAAGTAGGCAATGCCAGAATTGAGTTAAATTTGTAGGACACCCAATTGCTTGGTGTGGGAAAAGCCCACACACGCATTGGTGGGTAGAACTGAGTGTGTAAGTAGAAAACAGTTTTTCCTTCACATGGTGTCTTTTGGGTTCATGGTGATCTTGCACTTAAATTGCACTTAAAATTAAAGTTACAGACAGATAAAAAGCTAAACATGAGAGTACCTTGAAAACATGGTTTACAATCACCTCTGTCATATATCTAATTTCCACACATTTATAAATCCATTGCTGGGCTTTTTACTCTGTTCTACTGATCTATTGACATTTGATTAATACCACCCTGTCTGAATTACTATAGACTTTTATAAGATATGGAGTAAACTTAGTCCCTGAACTTTTATTTTGAGAAAATTTCCTTGGTTCTTCTTGGTCCTTTATGCTTCCATATATTCTTTAGAATTAACCTTTTAATAAAATGGGGGGGTGGCGGGGCAGGTGACCATTGACTTTTTTTTATTAAATTATTTTTATTATGAAATACACATTTTTTAGAATTAGTTTCAGCTGTACAACACAGTGCAATAGTTATAAGACCATTGACTTTTGAATATATTGACTTATTCTACTAATTTGGGGCATTTGATAGTTTTAAATTATTGAGTATTCCCATCCAACAACATGGGCTATGTTTCTACTTAGACTGGCTTAACTTTTTACAACATTTTATAATTATCTCCAAAGTAGTCTTGCACTCTTTTGAAAGATTGATTCTTCTTTTAATTACTTTTTTACATTTGTTGTTAGTATATAGGAATGCAACTGATTTTTTATGCACTCATATCTAGCAATCTTGCAAAACTCATAGATTAGTTCTAAAAATTAGACTGGATTCCCCTGGACTCTCTATGGAGACAATCATAATTTGTGAACAATGGCAGTTTTGCTTCTTCCTTGGCAACCTATATAATTTTTTTTTTAGCTGAGCCATCCTGTCACCTGTTGGCAGCTCAGTGACAGCTCAGCTCGGGCCGGGAATTGAACCGGCAACCCAGTTGCTCAGAGCGAGCTCTTAACCAACTGAGCCACTCGGCCGGCAATTTTCACTTTTTTTTATTTAGCATTTTTAACTTACTATATTCATAGGGCCTCTAGTATATTATAAAATAGATATAGTGATACTGGTATTTTATCTTATTCCTGATTTGTAATGAAATGCTTTTTACCTTTCAAGATTACATGTGATGTTATTGGCGAGTTTTGGTAGAAACCCTCTATCAGATTATGCAAGTTTCTTCTATTACAAATTTTCCAAATGATTTTTATCAAAAGATTGTATTCAATTTTATCTAATTCTTTTTAGATTAGATTTTGAGATGATCATGTGGCTTTTTTCTCTTATAAAATGTTAATATGGAGAATTAGAGCAATAGGTATTTATCAAAGTTATATAGAACGTGGTTTAAAGAGTCAAGCAGCTCTATGACATACAATTTGTATGTCTGCCAGCAATGCATGAGTGTCCCAGCTGCTCCATATCTTCATCCACACTTTGTATTATTAGCTGTATTTTTCATTTTAGCCATTCGATTGGGTGTGAAGTGGTATCTCATCATTTATAACATTTGGAGCTCTGTAGTTTCTGCTGTGAGTACAACTAACAAAAATCAACTAGTGTAGGGTGAGCCACCCCAAGATGTTTGTAAATTGGTAAATAAATCAACTTACATAACAACAGCTCAGTCCAAAGTCAGATTCCAAAACTGCTATGACTGCCTATTCCAAGGGCTTTGTGAATCCAAATCCTGTTAACTGTATCTGTAATAATTTGTGTATCTATTGTTTATAAACTAATAAAATTATAATTTTATGTGGGTTCTAGGATTTTTTTAACTTTAAAAAGTGTGTCAATGCCTGGGTTTGAATTGGCTCTGACAACTATTATATACGACCTTAGGTAAACTCTGAAACCTGAACCTCAGTCTTTACATTTGTAAAATGGGAATAGTAGTAGGATCCACAGACCAGGGTAATTTCGAGAAAGAAATTACATAACCCACATAAAGAATTCAGTCCAGTGTCTGGCTTGGCGCATATGCTCATTAAAAGTTTAGTTGCTATGATTGTCAAAAACTTTGGATATTAGTTGCTTCACTAGAAGACAAGGAAAGCAGTCAGGCAAATCTCTAGCAGATGGATATAAACACAGGACAAAATTGTAAACAAAATTTGAAATGTCTGAAGAGCAAAACATCCCAAAGTAGACAGAAATCAGAGGAAAGTTTAATCTCAAGAAACTGTAAGCAGAAGTGGTACAAACTTCAGAGACCACACTTCTTGACCCAAGGAAGTTGCCCAACTTGTATAGCTACGGCTGCAGAAAAATCAGAAAATTAAAGAAAGCTGTTACATAATCAATGACCTTCTCTATTGATTGGCCTGTCTAAAGTAATGAAGTTATAACTGGTGGTCTTTAGATATATAAAAAAGGGGAGATGACAAGAAAAACATTTTACCCATAATCACGCAAGGACTCTGTTATAATCTGGCAGACACTATTATAAAATAATTAATGTAGGGTATTGCATGGTTGGGCAGTGACCATTCATTCATTCATGTGTTTACTCACCTCCTTGCTCATTTAGTCAGCAAATTTTTATCAAACATGTATGACTTTATTACTACATGTTCACAATACAAAGATGAATTTCTGGATTTCCACTATTTACCCTCTAGACACAGCCTTAACCAAAGCCAGAGATGGTTTTAAAGCTCTGCCTCAAAATTCTGCACCCACTCCAGGCTTCCACCAGCCTCAAATGATCACCTGCAACAGAGAGAGCATGGCAGCACCTGCTTTTATCTTGACTTTCTCCCTATTTCCATAGACCTGACAGAGCGGGTCTACATCTGTGACTATCAACATTGGCTGTGCATTAGACTCACCTAGGGAGCTCTAAAAACTCTAAAGCCCTGGCTGTTTTCCAAATCAGTCACATCAGACAACCTGAAGGTGAGATCCAGGCTCAGAATTTGTAAATTTCCTAGGTGATTCTGGGTGCAGCCAGGATGGAGAATCATGGGTCTACATGAATGCCAGCCTGGCTAAGTTGCATCAGAAAAAGAGACAGCTACTGGATGGTTGCTCTTCCAGGGAGGTAAGGGGCGGTGTTGCTACCAATGGTGAGACAGGGCAGGGTGAGACAGGGCAGGAGGAAAGCTTTATGTTCAAGCTCTATGCTGGCTCTGCATTGGTCAGGGTTAATATCTATTAGGAAGTGTTGTGAACTGAATTGTGTCCCCCAAAATTCATATGCTGAAGTCCTAACCCCCAGTACCTCGGATTGTGGCTGTATTTGGAGATAGTGTCTTTAAAGAGGTGATAGGGTGAGCCCTCATCCAATGACTGGTGTCCTTATAAGAAGAGACTGATGTTGAATAATACTGTATGTCAACGATAATTATATATACATATATAACCTCGGGACATGGAGTAGAGTGTGGGAACGGATTCAATGGAATTGTAATAGATAAGCATGATATCGGGGGTGGGAGGGCAATGGATGGGGGGAGGGGGGTTGTTACTTTGTGAGGGTGAAAAGGGTAACTATTGCATTGTTCTGTACACCTGAAACTAACAATAAAAAAAAAAAAGAAGAGATTAGGACACAGGCATGTATAGAGGGAAGAACATGTGAAGACATAGGAAGAAGACAGCTATATGCAGGCCAAAGAGAGAGACTTAAAATAAAAGAAAAAAAAGACAATGCTGTTGGCACCCTGACCTCAGATTTCTATCCCCCAGAACTGTGGGAAAATACATTTCTGTTGTTTAAGATACCCAATCTGTGGTACTGTGTTATGGCAGTCCTAGTAAACCAATAGAAAAGCTATAGGCACCATGTTGATGATAAAGTTGTCTGAATGTCTTATTATAACTGTTACTATGAATTAAAACATATTCATGGTAAAAACAGAAATCATTCTAATATGGAAAAGGGTATAGGATGAAAATTTTAATCTCTCTTTTCCCCCTGAACCCTCTATAATCACTTCCTTGAGGCCAGTACTGTTAGCAGAGTTTGATATTAAGTAATATCATGTGAGAGTACCAGGATTTATTTTTTCACTATTCAGTGAGCATTGATTGACAACTGTGTGCTAGACATGGTGCCTGGAAGATGTACAAAGAAAGATGCAATGCGATTTGGGACCTTAGCACTGACAGTGTGGCCGTGCCTGGCTTCCGTCTCTGGGTTCAGAGCCCTGCCCTCGCAAGAGGAGGCTGATGCTGGGGCCAGATTGGAATGAACGCAGTTGTTATCTGGAGGAGCCAAAAGCAATCACAACCAGAGGGTAAGTACCAACAGGAACTAAGAGGTGTGCTTAGTCCTGGAGGAAAGCTATCCAGCCACAGATCTAGGAGGCGGCCACACACCACAGACCAGGTCATGGATGGAGGGCATGGTAGGAAGCCAGAGGCACTTGGGAGGGCCCCAGGATGAACTGCCACAGCCTTTAAGGCCCAGGCTGGGACACAGCAGGGAGCAGGTTTGACTGAGTGGACCTGGGCGGACCAATAAGGCCAAACCCTCAGGGCTTCACATGACAAATACACATATGTGGGGAACCCAGCAGACTTAGTAATGAATAATTATAGCCATGCAAGAATTGTGCCCAGAGTGCCATGGAACACAGAGAAGGAATTCGGGATGTTAGAGAAGGAGTCACAAGGAGGTGAGCTTGGAACTGGGTCTTGAAGAAGAGGCTTTCGTCAGATGAGGGTGTGGAAGGACATCATAGGAAAAGGCTGCCCGATGCAAAACCATGATGTCAGGAGGAAAAAAGGCACATCCAGGGAACAGAGAGAGCAGTCTGTTTATAGGTATAGAGGGTCTGGATGGGTCCCCAGGGTCAGGCTAGACAGAGTGGATTAGAAGCAAGTTTGGGCTATACCTTGAAGAATTTTGATGGGGAGGAGAGGTACTGGATCTGGGGTGCAGACATGGAGCTACCAGGTCCTACTCAGGGCAGTGAGGAGAGAGGCCTGCACCTGGGAAGAACATGGCAGCACTGGGGAAACGCATTCCACTGTCAATCTCCCTCTCACCTTCTCCATAGCTGGGGGGACTTCTCTTGACTCTCTTTACCTTTTCATTTCTGCAGCTGTACCCCCCCCCCAAGCCAGTGACAAAAGCAGGCATGCCTGCAGAGCCCCAGGTCCTTGAGGAATGCCCTGGCACAGACTGACCCTAAGGAGTCACAGTGATGCCTCAGGAAACATGAAACAGCTGCAGCCTGGGTTATGACCATGAGGCTTTTTTGAAGTGTACATGGAGTGTACACGTGTCCCTCTGCACCAGTCCAACACCTCCCTCACACACCATGCATTGAGCATTTTGCCTGGTGAGCATGTTATGTGTGGATCTCCATGAAAGTTCTTTAGGTTGGAACCAAGGCTCTTCCTCTCTAAGGATTGTGTGGATTCGCTTCACGTAGGATTCCCAGCATGTAAGATAGAAACACTGCAGGGTTATCTCTGGTTGGGGATCAAACAGCTGTTCCCCACTGTCTCAGTGGAATAAAATGCTTCTACTTAAGCAAAACTGACACAGTTGCACAAAACAGATAAGCGTGAGATCTGGGCTGCGGGAGGCATGGTTATCTGGAACACTTTCCTTACCCAGGAGAGAGGCATTTATCTAAGGAGTACTGGAACCATGTACTTCAGATAACAAAATTTCCTAGGGAATCCCTTCTATCAGCATCACCTCTCTATCCCCTGGACTTAAATAGAATAAAAATTAGTAGGCGCAGTAAGCGGCCATCCAGAAGCCGGCGACTGATCTGCCTCACCCGGGAAGAGCACAATGATGGTGCCAACTTGGGCCAGTGAAACAACATCCTCCACAACTAGATTGAAGAACAAAATGACAGAAACTTGTCTGTTCCCCTTCCCCCAATTCCCCAGCGCTGTTCCCATCCCCCCAATTCCCCAATAAAAATCTTTAAAAAAAAATTAGTAGGTATTTCTTTGCCTTACATGGAAGTGTATGAGTGTCAAGGGAGAGGAGGATTGAAAAGAGCTTGCTCAGAGTGTGTCCTGGTCCCCTCCCTTAGCAAGGGGGAGGAAGCTATGCGAGCTGTGGGTGGGAATTGTCCGTGGGGAGGGATGGATGAGGTATGACTTGAGGATGCTGAAGGGCCACTTCCCTGTCCCCTCTTCCCAAAAGGAATCCCTTTCCTAGTGATAACGCCTTCAGTTCCCTCACTAATGGCTCCTTTGGGCTAAAGCAATAGTTTCTCCTCTAGGCTGCATGGAACCCTAGGAGCAAGCAAGGTCAGGAAATGGAAGTGTCCTAACCCTTCCCCACCCTTAAATGGGAGTGCTCCCAGTTCCTCTATGTTACATATCAGGTTTCCTTCCCTTTGAGATTTCTTTTGAAAAAATGTTCTTCTTCTTTGTAAGTACAATGGTTAATTTTATGTGTCAACTTGGCTAGGCCACAGGACCCAGATATTTGGTCAAATACCAATCTGGATGTTACTGTGAAGGTGTTTTTGAGATGAGATTAACATTTAAATCAGTAGACATCGAGTAAAAAAATGACTACCCTCCCTGATATAGGTGGGCCTCGTCCAATCAGTTGAAGGCCTTAAGAGAAAAAGACGGAGGTTCCTCAAAAAGAAAGGAATCCCGACTCAGGTTGCAACATCAGCTCTTCCAGTCTGCTGGCCTGCCCTGCAGAGTTTGGACTTGCCAGCTTCCACAATCTTGTGTGCCAACTCCTTTAACTCAATCTCTCTCTCTCTCTGTTCCCATCCAATTTGTTCTGTTTCTCTGGAGAACCCTGACAAATAGAGTAGGTTGGTTAAACTTAGTGGTATGGATGAAACAATTTGGAAACTATTTTAGGTGTAATACAAAACTGAGCAAAAGAATAAAAGTGTTGATCTTGTTGGGTTCTCACTGTGCAAAAGCAGCCATACAAAAACGGAATGGAGCAAGGCACAAAACCACGGTGGGGGAATCTACGGGAAATGGAGGTGTTGTGCCAACTCAGGATTTCCAAAATATGCACGTGTGTATATTTATGTGTGTGAGTGCTTAAGTGTATATACATGCTGATATTTCCTAGTTCTGTCTGCTGAAAAAAACCCAGAAGCAAAGATGCCCCAGCAGCAGCAGCAGCAATGAGTACACTCGGTGTCCAGACATTCACCACAAAAGGAAACCGGGACGACTCAGAAACGTGGCTGATTCCAAGGTGGGGACAGGGTAGGTGCAAGATGAGCCTGGAACATGTTGTTAAGCCAGAAAGTAAAGAAGTGCACAGAAAAAAATATCAGTGGGTGTTACAGGGACTTAAGAGACAGCTTAAAGGTGTCCCACTGGCCAAATTGGATACAATTGGAAAACCATAATATCCAGTCCAATGACAAACTATTGAAAAACGGAAACAGGGCCGGCCGAGTGGCGCGATGGTTAAGAACTCGCTTGGGACGCCAGAGGGCCCCGGTTCGGATCCCACATATGAGGGCCAGTGACACTGCCCTCCACAGCTAAGATGCTGAACAACAGCTCAACCTGGAGCTGGGCTGCCATGAGTCGCCGGCGACGGCGTGGGCTGCAGTCCCTGTGGCAGTGAATTGCCATGGGCTACTGTATGTGGCCAGCAGCCAGCGTGAGCGGCCAGCAGCCGCAGTGAGCGGCCGTCCAGAAGCCGGCGACTGATCTGCCTCGCCAGAGAAGAACGCAATGATGGTGCCAACTTGGGCCAGTAAAGCAACATCCTCCACAACTAGATTGAAGAACAAGATGACAGCAACTTGTCTGTTCCCCTTCCCCCAATTCCCCAGCACTGTTCGCATTCCCCCAATTCCCCCAATAAAAATCTTTAAAAAAAAAAAAAAAAGAAAAACGGAAACACATCAATCCACATGGATGATTTTAAAAGACACATAAATAAATAGGGGGAAAGGTTATTCTGCTTACATCAGAATGCGGAGGACCAAATGGGTGATGTGCAGGGATGCTGGAGAGGGGAAAGATGAGGTCACCGAGAAACACCAGGAGATGCTAAATCCAGGGGGAGATTTTGATGAGGGGCAGGATACTCACATGTCTTCAAGTGTCTCCCCATGGACTGCTGAGGAAGTAGTTCAAGGGAGAAAATAAAACCTAACAGTTGTTCGGCAGAGACCAGAACTACCTTCGCCGGTAGACATCGTGTGTCTCCTGATGTGGTACCCTCTGAAGGACACAACTTCACCTATGTGGCCTTATGTCCAGAAATGCATAGCCCCAACCTAATCATGAGGAAACATCAGGCAAACACAAAATGAGGACTGTTCTATTTTTTAAAAGATGGGTACATATGTGTGTGGTGGGGTGCGGAGGCTCTATTTTTCAAAATGTCAATGTCATAAAAGACAATGAAAGGCTGTGGAAGTGTTTCAGATGAAAGGAGACTAGAAGAGCATGGCAGCTAAGTGCAATACCTGAGCCTAAGCTGAATCCCATACTGGAGGAGAATGGAGTGCTAAAAAGAACATTATTAGATCAATTGACAAAACTGGAATATGGTTGCCAGGTTAAAGTGTCATATCAATGTAAATTGATGACATTGATAACTGTACTATGGTTATGTAAGAGAGAATGTGCTATTTTCAGGAAATACACACTGAAGTATTTAAAGGTGAAATGCCATAATGCAATTTACCTTCCATTGATTGGGAAAAAAAGAATTCTGTATTCACACACATATATGTATGTGTCTGTAGGTAGGTAGACAGACAGACAGACAGACAGACAGATAGGTGATAGAACACACAGTACCTTGGGGAAAGAGAGTGCTCTGTGGGGAAGACATATATTTGTTCCCTGTGCCTGTAGCGCATATATTCTAGGGCCATGCCACATAAGCTGGACAAACTAGTCCTCTGACCTGAAGAAATGACTAAAAACATACGAGATGAAGTTGGGGCACTGGTTAGAATCAGGTCATTTAGACCAAGTGAATACACCTAATGCACTAGCCCCCTCTCCATGTCCCTGTGCTATGCGGCATTATATACAATGCTAGCTTAATCATCAGACCAGTCAGTTTTCCAGCAAGAAACAGATGGCACACTAAAACTAGATAATTGAGGACAGTGTAATAAAGGGACTCTTTACAAAGGCGAGGGGCAAAGTTAGGGAAACCAACTAGGGAAGGTGCAGCTCCCCATAAAGAGTAGCAGTGGGGGGCCGGTGCTGTCAGAGAGAATGAAGAGAGGGAGCAGTTACAGAACCCAAGGCCCAGGGAAGAGCTCTGGAGACCTGGTCTGGCTACCTGATAGGAGCTGTGGTCTTTGGTAGAGAGATGCACCTGACTCTGCAGCCAGCCCTCAGAAACCCAGCAGGAAGGGAGCCATGGGGACAAACACCCTGCCTGTACTTTCCTTGCGTGCTCTGGTTTCCTGCTACGGTTTCCCATTGGCCAAATCCACCTGGTAGTCAGAGGACAAGGGAGCCTAATGACGCAGCCTACACAGGTCAGTCTCCCAGGCACAGAGCAGGGTGGAGAAGGGTCGAGAGTGAATCTGAAAGGGGAGATGGATTTAGCAATCAGTGACATGGGGCTGCAGTGGATGTTTAGCTTTGTAGAAGCACAGAGCTAACATTCAACATCACCAAGCAAGAGATCTGATTGTATGTAGAAGGGCCTTGGAACTGGAGTGGTTAGAGAGTTTGACAGGAAAGTTGGGGGGGAAAAGTGCTGCTTTCCTGATTGTTGGAAATGGGATTTTTAAAAGTTCTGATTTTCTCTAAATTGTCAACCACAGCCAGTGGGAAGATAAATATAGGAGATTCATTAACAGCAAAGCAGTAAAATTTAATATGGAAGGAGAAATTCTCCCATTAATTTTCCCTGGAAGTGGAATATCTCAGATTTGGCAAAAAAAAGTGATAAATTTCTGCAGTGCTTCACCAAAGTGTGGTCCAGGGTCGATGATATATTCAGTGGAGGTCTCTGCAGAGGGCAGAGACTAGGCAGAAAGTTGACGGGACAGCTGGTTCACAAAGGAAATTCAAGTGGCAAGGTAAAGCTATTGACTAGAAGATGAATCACAAAATGAGAAGTTAGAAGGTTTGGAGGAAAACCGGAGGTATGGCGTATGACATTGCATGGCCAGTGATTCAGGACCAAGGCTGTGAGAGACCAGTGTTGAAGTTTTGGAGGCAGGACTCACTATGGAGAAGAGAAGAGAAGAGAGGAAAGGAGAGGAGAAGAGGGGAGAGGAGGGGAGGGGAGGGGAGGGGAATGGAGAAGGGATAGGAGAGGAGGGGAAGGGAAGGGGACAGACCTCATCGCAGGCCTATTAGGGCCAAGCCTGTCCCTACACAGCCCAGCATTACTTCCATGGTGAGAAACCAACCCAGTGATGATTTCCAGCAAAACTACACTACTTTCTGCCTTCCAACCTTTCCAACCCTACTTTCCACCGCTCCCAATTCACTTTTCAGTACTGTAGTTGCAAGGTTTCCCTGAACATATCTTGCTGTTTCATACTGCTGCATCTTTGAGCATTGTATTAGACTTCAGGTTAAGTTGCCGTAACAAAGAGAACAAAACAGAGGGCTTCAAATTAGTTTTTCTCCTGAAGTAGCTGGCTTCAGGTGAATGGGTGGTACAGAGCCAGCAGGACAGCATGGCTCCACACGGTCACTCAGGGACCCAGGTCCTAACAAATTGTTACTTCACCATCTCCTGGGGTATTACCACCCTCCACATGGTTGAAATGGGTTTACCTTCATATCTGGCAAAGAGAGAGTCCAGGGTTAAATGGCTTTGTCTCTAAGGAAAGGACGTGGAAGTTGTACACATAACTTTTGCTCAGATCCTCTTGGCGTGAACCTAGTCACATGACCATGTCTAGCTGCAAGGGAGGCTGGAAAGTACAGTCTCTACCTTGTGGCCATATGCTTTATCCAAATACATGGTATTTTTTCATAAGTGGGGGACAATTAGGAGTTTCTGCCACCTGTCTGCTATTTTCTTGGCCTGGAGTGACCTTTGCTCACTTTGATCACTTCCCTTATCTTCCCTTCCTGCCTTTTTATGACTTCATTAAAAATAAACTCTGTTCCCCACCACCAACACTTTGTTATAAACTCTTCTCTGTTATAACTATCTGTGTACAACTTAGGCTATGAACTGAAGAAGACGCCAGCAATAAACCACTGAAATCACTCCTGAAATTAACAATTTTATAGCATCTATAAAACCGCACAGTTACTGCAGTCTACATTTGGTCACTCTTCAGAACAGTAGTGATAATGAAGAAAATTTTTTACAACCCTGCTCACTCTTTTATATACTCCTAAAGTCAAAGATCTTCTGTGACCAGGAAATGGTCTGTCACAGACACTGACTTACTCTTCTTAGTCATTGTTCCTTGCAGTGAGTCGTGTCCTACTCTACACTGTCCTCTAGGATCTGCTCAACTTTAGGGACCAGACATCACTGTAATCACAAGATGATCTCATCACTATCAAAAGAAAGTTAATGCATTGACCCAAATTTGTCAGCTCATTTGTGAAAAGTTTCTGACACAGAGAGCTGAGGTCCTTTGGTTAAGGATTACTGCAGTAGGCATTCACTGAGTGCTTACTGAATGACTCATTTATTGAAAAAAAAATGAATGAATACATAAATGAAAGAATAAAGTTGGTCAATATCTGATCCAAAGGCTCATTACAGAGTCTAATTCTTTCCGTTGTCTTAATCATCACATGGCATTTGAAGGTTGCAAAACTGCTCCACTGACCAAAGCAGATTGTCATATTGCATAGAATCTGATCTTGACAATGGGATAGTAGACAGTTTCATGCTTTCTAGAAATCTTGGAAATTAAAAGGAATACATCCTACGAGACTGCTTGTATGGAAGGTGGTCTAGGTAGAATCTGCTTTTCCTAATTTGAGCTGGATCATCCCAACCCTTTTGTTATGGTCTTTATTTAAGGTGGAGAAGTGACAGCAAGAAACACAGGTCTTCCATCATTTCAGAACATACCCAGGGCCCTTGCATGTGGTGGGAAGGCCCTGAGAGCCACCATAACCATAACCTGGCATCTCCACCCAAAACAGGCTTCTTTGGCCTGAATGTATAGGAAAACAAGGTAAATAAGAAAAATTGTATGATATCAAGGATTTATATTTAAAGACAAAACAACCAACCAGCTACATCCTGGGATCAATAAACATTCATCCCTGCCTACATTAATATTGACAATACTCTATAAAGGTCACTCTCAGTGATCCTACTGGTTCCAGCTCCATAAGACCATAAATCATCCTAGAGTCAATCATATTCAGGTTCCTATTCTTCCCAAACATTGGAATATAGGCTTATGAGTTTATAAACAAAGAATCTAAAAGAAAAAAATCCACTTTTGCTCTATCCCCTGCATTTCCTGAGTTCACCCTATCACGAGCCCTGTTCCTTCCTAAACAAAGTAGGGTCAGAAGCCTGCCAAGCTTCTAAACCCTTAATCTAGAGAAACTCCAAGCTACTTGGCATAGTCTCTTTATCCAATCAGGTATTTGGTGTGTGTTTTATTTCCTGAGAATAACAGGAAACATCCTAAAATATGAATTGAAATTTTTAAAAAATGAATCACAACCTATGAATTTAACTGCAAAAATATCAATTAAATTATAATAATTTATGTCATACTGTTAGCTGGGGGAAAAAACAACTTTGTTGAATGTAACTGGGAAGATTTTCACATAAATAGAAACACACTAAAGTTTAATCAAAATGAGAGAAAAGTTTGTTGAGAGGAAGGCCCAATACTCTTACAATGAGATTTTCAAACAGAAAAAATACTGTGTGCTATTACGTAGTACTATAGCTGATATCTCACTTCGGGCCCAAATAGGATTCAAGCATATCTGAATTTAAGTTAAGGGGTAGGCAGGTCTTGGAGTTAACAGCTTATATAAGAAGAGTTTTTTGTGGCTGAAGGAGGAACCAGGGGTTAAGGCTCAGGTGCCTGGGATGTGAAGTAGGAATGGAGGGCCAGTGTGATATCCATGCCCTGAACAGCTGATGTGACATGAGGAACTCAGACACACATGTTAATTAGTAAAATGGTCATGCTACAAAAAGAAGGAAAAGTTGATATGAAACATTCTGTGCTGGGAGCTGCAAACCTGAGCTCTAACCTTTTTACTTCAACATCACTTCTCTAGGCTTCTGTTTTCTCACATGTTCCATAATTGGCTGGGCTAGTTGATTTCTGTGGACCTTCTAGTTATAATGTTCTCTGACTCTAAGGAAAGCTGTGACCAAAAAGGAAAGTAGCACAGTGTGGTATAATATTGATCTCAGCAAATGAATGGAGGGCAGAAAGGCATGGAAAAGAAGAGGCAGTATGCCCCCTTTATCAAACGGAAGTAGGACCTGGAATCCATTTCCCCGGACACAGACAGAGGGCAGTAGTGACAGAGGAGTTGTGGATTTCTGTCGTGTCTGCAGATCCTAACGAATTCTTGTTTCCATGGGAATGAGAAAACAAGGCTGCTTCCTAACAGATTTATGGTTTTAAAATCCCATCTCTTTTGAAAATTTCCTTCCATCTGTTTCTGTTGTGCCAAACTCTGTTTTGGTAGCATGAAAATAGAAAGGCAAGTAGCAGCCGAAAGAAAAAGAAATTATCCTCTTCTATTTTTCTGCCAGTTCATTTTGTTCAAAAGGTGGGCAATGAGGAAAAATGAAACAAAATAAGATGACACTGAAAATTTGGATCTTGTTTTTCATACTCAGTATGAGTTCACAAACCTATTACAATTGGCGACCAAATTCTTCTTAACATAATATTGAGTGTCAACTGTAATTGAAAAATAAAATAAATTAAAAAATTCTTCTCAACAGTTTTATCCAATCTCTACTTACTCCCTATATTTTAGTATCTATTCTTTGTAATTCCTCTGTCGTGCTCTTGTCCTTGAAATTTTCTCAATCTCCTTATTGCCTGCAAAGAAACATGTAGCACAGTGGTTAAGGGGATGGTACAGGTAGACAGTTAGGGAAAAATCCTCCAAAATATCCCAGCAATACTAAATTCATCATATCTGCAGGTATCTCTTGCTAATGAGAGTTAGGTGGAGAAGGATGGTGGTGGAGAGAAAGCGAAACACACTTGCTTTGATATTTGCTAAGCTACTGTGTGTGTCCCTAATTTTGAGACCCAATTCTTCAAGAAAAAAATAGAATGAAGAGTCTGTCTCTGCCATTTCTAGATTGTTTTGCTCTAAGATGACTGACAAACTCTTAAAAGTAAATAGATATGGAACAGGTCATTAGTAGAACTTACTGACGAGTTAGTTGCAGAATTAAATGCAAATAATAGTGGTAATCAAGGCTCATATTGTATATTGACTGCACTAATGGACCAATCACTCCTGCCTTTCTATACCCACGCTCTTTGGTAGTGCCTTCCACACTCTGACTTTCTGCTTGTTTATGTGGCCTGCTTTGGTTGATCGGGTTGCAGCAACGTTGACACAAGCAGGCACTTCAAAAAGTCCTCACATGTTTCCAACTCCTCTCTTGTGCTCTGTTATCATCATAAAACCAGCCAGCTGATGAATGAAATTCATGTAGTAGACCCAACCATGGTCTAAAGTGATAGCCGAGGCCATAATAGATTAGATGATCATCAGATGGTCACCACACATGTGAGTGAGCCCAAATTTTTTGTTCAAAATTTGGCAGAAAGAGCCTTGACAGACCTAAGGAATCATCTATTCCTGCTGCATAATTTCTTATTCTTTCCAGAGAACAAAGTATATTGTTTTTAACAATGAACTTCAGGCCTACATCATTCACTCGTTCAATAAATGATGCAATAGTGTTCATACACCTTCTATTCTAGACTTGGATGACTTCTGCTTTTGGCCATGATGGAAAAACTGATATTGAACATATTTTCCCACTGTAAAGGGCCATAAAACTGGACAAAATATATGAGGAAACTCTTTTCAGGTGGGGAAAGAAGCAGCAAAGAATTGAGATCCATGAGAAAAGGGAACACATAAAAATTTAACATTAATAATGTCCATCCCTGCTTTCCACCTAGGGGTAATTACAAACCCAAGTGCAGGATAATGGAGACCAAGAGACGGGAAGTGGGCTTGCTGAGCTGAGCTGGCAGAGATAAGAGTACAGGACTGCCAGTGTGGCTGGTATTTGTCAGGCAAGGTACCAGAGAAGAGGGAGTTGGAGAGAAATGGGGGGGTGGGGGGGGAATCTAAGTCTGCAAGGGCATTTGCCTTAGGTTCTAAATTGTGTGTGGGCAGCAAGAGACTTTTGAGGCCTAGCAGAGAGTGGCCAGTGCAGACTAATTGCTGAATAGGGTTACCAGGGGCATACAGTCCCAGAAGACATTGGAGTCCTGTTCTAACCAGAGTGTAAAGACCCATACTAGCATCTTGGGCA
The DNA here is from genome assembly GCF_001890085.2 of Hipposideros armiger. Lineage (NCBI taxonomy): Eukaryota > Metazoa > Chordata > Mammalia > Chiroptera > Hipposideridae > Hipposideros > Hipposideros armiger. Next base: position 902,712 of record NW_017731707.1, read on the forward strand.
TTTTAATGAAACCCCAGAAAGGCCACAGCTTAGGAATAATGGCAATGCACTAGAAAAAGGGTCACACTTTAGGAATAAGAAAAGTATCAAAATAGACACACCCTAACAAAACATAAAATCAAGTTTGAAAGGATTTAGAGAATATTCCAGTAATTCACCTACCTGCTAAAACAAAAGTCAGATCCTTTCGAAAACTCCCTACAGACTTACATCCACAATGTTCAGCATACAATATAAAAATTTAAGACATGCAAAAAAGGCAGAAAACATGACATGTAAGAAGAAAAAGTAGCCAATAGAAATAGATCTCAAGAGGACCCAATGTTGGACTTACAAGAATAGGACTTTAAAACAACTATTATAAATATGTTAACAACTAAATAAACAGATATACATGAGTAAACATATGGGAGTCTCAGCGGAGAAATTAAATTACAAAAAAGAAACAAATGGAAATTCTAGAACTTAAAAATAAGACATCTGAAATGAAAAATTTACTGGCTGTGTTTGACAGCAGATAAGATGCAAGAGAAGAAAGGGTCAACAAATTTTAAAACAAATCAATAGAAAAAAATTTTAAAGAATAAAGAGCAACTCAATGACTTATAAGACAATATCAAGTGGTCTTACATATGGTTGGAGTCTCAAATGAAGAGAAAGAGAATACATGAGGAAACATATTAGAAGAAATAATGGCCAAATATTTTTCACATTTTGCAAAAACACACCAACAAATCCAAGTAGGATAAAATCAAGGAAACCACATATAAGCACACTGTAGTATAACTGCCTGAAAATCAAAGATAAAATCTTTAAGTCAGCTAGAAAAAAATTAAAATGATGTTACAAAGGGACAACTATAAGAATAATATCTGGGCTGGCCGAGTGGTGTATTGGTTAAGAGTTGGCTTGGGACGCCAGCTCTGGGCAGCAGGCCCCGGTTCGGATCCCACATGAGGGCCAGTGACGCTGCGCCCTCTACAGCTAAGATGGTGAACAACAGCTTGACCTGGAGCTGGACTTCCATGAGTCGCCGGGGACAGTGTAGGCTGCAGTGGGGCTGCAGTGGGCTGCCATGAGCTACCATGAGTAGCCAGCAGCCAGTGTGAGCTGCTGGCAGCTGGCGTGAGCGGCTGTGAGCCACAGTGTGCAGCCGTCCAATGGCCGGCGACCAATCTGCCTCAGCCGGGAAGAGTGTAATGATCACAATACCATCATGGGCAAGTGAAGCAAAGTCCTCCACAGCTAGACTGAAGAACAAAAGGACAGCAACTTGTCTGTTCCCCTTCCCCAATTCCCCAACACTGTTCCCTCCCCTAATTCCCCAATTAAAAAATCTAAAAAAACAGAATATCTGAAAGAGTTTCTCATTAGAAACAAAGGAGCCCAGAAGACAATAAAAAGACATCTTTAAAGTGCAAAAGGGAGGGAAAAAATCAATATGGAATTATATATATAGCTAAAATACGCTCCAAAAATGAGGTGAAATAGACATCGTCAAGCATATGAAAACTGAGAAAGGTCACCAAGAAAATCAGTACATAAAATGCTAGAGGGAATTATTGAGGCTAAACAGAAATAATATCAAATGGAAACTCTGATCTATAAAAAGTAATGAAGAGCACCAGAAATGTAAATATTTTGGTATATATAAATGGCTATCATCTTTCCCTTTTATTAATTACATTAAAAGGCAAATGACTCTTCAAAATTTGTTTAAATGCATCTGTGGTTTCTTTGTGTAAGTGTAAAATATATGACAACAAAAATACAAAGTACAGAACTTATAAACAGTTTAGAGACTTTAATTTCTGGTGTCTAACATTAGTTTCAGTTAAATTTCTCTTTATCATGCCTAAAGTTTGGCATTTGCTAGGTTGGTAGCCAACCAGAGGAACAAAATAAATAGAAGATGTGGTTCTTGACCTCAAGGAGATTAGAAAGCAAAATATACAACAGTGAAATACCTTAGCAATAATTACAAAGTAATGAGTGGAAAATCACAAGAATATACAAAATGCCTGTTTCCTAGGGTTCATAATACAAAAATGTGATAGAAGTGACTCTAGTCCATCTGTAGACATTTTGTAAAATAGGAGGGGGAATATCAGGTTTCCCCTCATAGTTGATGCCTGGATAAATACCATATTTTGCTGTGTATAAGGTGCACGTTTTTGCCCAAATTTGTAAGGAAAAAATAAGGATGCACATTATACATGGGTAGTACTAATTTCATATCTATATAAATGTTTTTAATTCTTTTATTTATGCTTATGGATTAAAATGGTAACTCTAGAAATCAATAATAATATTTGTATGCAAAATAATACATTGAAATATGAGAATCGGTTTTGTTGAACTTATGACAAACTTGCAAAGACAAAGAGCTCTTGGCCTTCTATGATGTGTAAATATTGTAAATTTGTTACCTGTACATAAAATTTCTTGTACCTTGTATCTGTTCTTGTGTTTTGTAATTATTTGTTACATAAAATTTTTTGTACCATAATACGTTTAAAAATAAATAATACAAGGGCTGGCCGAGTGGCTCAGTTGGTTAAGAACTTGCTCAAGAGTTTGAGCTCTGAGCAACAGCGGTTCGAGTCCCGGCCCGAGCTGAGCAGCCACTGAGCTGCCAACAGGTGGCAGAATGGCTCAGCTAAAAAAAAAAAAAAAGTGATATGATTCCTTTATAATACAAAAAAAAAAAAGTACTTAAATGTAAAGAAGTAAAATTTGAATTAAAAATTAAAATGAAAGATTTTTTTTCCCTGAAAGTTTGGGCCAAAAATGTGGGTACACATTGTACATGGCAAAATATGTGTAAGCTGGAATTTCAAACCTTTGTGCAATGAAACTGCAAAAACATCCACAGCAGTTCTGATCTGAGTAGACAGACAAGTAATTAGGAAAGATTTTCAGGATCCTTAAGTCGAATCTATAAAATCTTTAAGTGAGCTAGAAACAAACCTTGAATAACTTCATGAACTATGCATTAAAGAATTTCATGAACATGGACTGTCCTCACATTCAATGGGAAAAAAATAACTCCCGCATTTATTACCACAAAGAACTTCAAAGGATCTCAAGCCAGGTATATTTTTGGAAGTGTCACATCCAGCCTGATTAAACTTTGCTTTGTTTCTCTATTTCAAACAATCTTATGAGGATGTTTTACATTTCATCTTTTTAGGAGAAATAGTAGGGCAGATGTTCAAATCAAAAAGAAAATATAAAAGTTTGTATTTGTTAATTAGTATTAAATATTAGAGGGTGCCAAAAAAATGTATACACATTTTATGAAAGGAAAAAACTGTATTAAAATTGTAAGACAATATATACTGATAACAAAAGGTGAACACAAGTCATGTGTATACATTTTTTTGGTACCCCCAGTAGTTCAAAGAATATTTTAGTAAACAATGACTCTCAGAAATGATTTTTAAAGGAGACTTTTTCCCTCTTCCCATTGAACACACTCATGTATGCATGCACACATATTCCATCTGCACTAGTACAAATATTAATTTAAAATTTGGCAGCATGAGGGCCGGCTGAGTGGCGCGTTGGTTAAGAGCTGGCTTGGGACACCAGAGGGCCCCGGTTCGGATCCCACATATGAGGGCCAGTGACACTGCCCT
>NW_017731707.1:913887-920913 GCF_001890085.2 Hipposideros armiger
TAAATATGATGCGCTGACCCGATTCGAGGCTCGCTCAGATTCTCTGAATGAGTCCCTTGGGGCTTGCTCAGTCCCTTGGTCTCGCTCTTAAACTTTACTTCTGTCTCTGACTCTTTATTCAATCTACGCCGCCCCTCAAGAGAAACCCGTTTGCCCTTGCCACGCTGGACGTGACAAACAGCTCCTGCCATTTAAAATTATCATTAGTTTGTTTGAAGGGTGTAGACATTTATTTTTTAAACCAAGGGGAAATGATATCGTTTGTATCTTAAAGAAAAGAAACAAAAAATTTAAATATTTTTCTAATTGTGCCCTCAAAATTCATGTTTGTTAATTATAAAATTATGCATGTACCCTGTAGTGTTATGTTTTGAAAACATACAAAAAAATAAGAAAACTTTAAAATTCACAATCCTCTCACCTAGAATAAGCAATGCTAACATTTTTTTCTTCCTGACCTATCTTTTGTGCATTAATAGATACACCCAGACAATAACATAAAAAGTTATTTTAAATAACTTTTAGATTATATTGAATTAAAGTTTTGAATGTTTCCTTTCATCTAGCCTATTATCAAAGACCTTTCAAACATATTATTTTAGAAATCTGCCATAATTATTTATCATCATTGTGGTAGCCAGTCTCCAAGATGCCCTAATGATTATTGCTTCCTGGTATTCATGACCGCGTGCAATACCCTGCCCTATCCCACTCCTCTGACCCTGAATATAACTGATCTGTGTAACTAATAAAATACTTTGGAAACAATAGAGTGTGATTTTCAAAGCTATGTCATAAAAGATGTTACAACTTCCACCTTGCTCTTTTTTGGATTACTCGCTACAGGAGACGTCAACTAACATGTCATGGGGACTCCAGCATTCTTACAGAGAAGCCCACATGGTGAGGGATTGAGGCTTCCTGCCAATAACCGGCACTAATTTGCCAGGTATTCGAGTTTTTCACCATGGAAGTAAATTCTCCCACTCAGTCAAGTCCTCAGATAATTATAACCCTGGATAACACCTTAAGTGTAACCTTATGAGAGACTCTGAGACGGAACCACCAAACTAATTTGCCCCTGGGCTCCTGACCCACAGAATTGTGTGAGTTAGTAAATATTGTTTTAAAAATCTAAATTTTGTAGTAACTTGCTGCACATAGATACGTAATAATGATTTTGGTGCTAGGCGCGAGGCACTACCATAACAAAATAAATAAATAAACAAACAAACAAACAAGTAAATAAATAAATAAAATGTGGGAGGGCTTTATAACAGCACAAAGGAAAGGCTGAGAAGTGCAAGCAGAGTGCATTGAAGAAACTGTTACCAGAAGCCAGATGAACGTCAAGGATGCTATTGGTGAGGCTTGGAGGAAAATCTGGAAAATATTATTGGAAACTAGAAAATGAGAGGTTCTTGTTATATATGACAGAAAATTTAGCAACATTGTCACATGCAAAAAATATGGAAAAAAAAAGAAAATATATCTAACGAACTAAGCGATCTAGTTGAGGAGCTTTCCAGGCAAAATGTTGAAAGTGTGCTGTTTTCCTCTTGCTGCTTATAGCAATATGTGAGAGAAGAGATAAGCTGAAGGAAGAACTATTAAACAAAAAAGAGTCACGACTTTCTGCTTAGGAAATTTTCCAGATGACAGAAAATGCTAAAATTGTAAAATGGCTTCCAGCAAAAATCAAATCCAGGGCTCCTCCAGGAAAACATGGTCTAAAGATGAGGTTGAGGCTGTGACTCTCCCACCAGTAGATGTAAGGTGTGGGAGGAAACAGATAGCTTGTCTCTTCAACTCACAGGTCTTCAGATCAAGAGGAATTATACTTGAACTGTACTTGGAACTACATTCTGAAGGAGATATACCCAAAGAGCTTCATCTGCCTCAGGACCTGATTCAGACGTTGAGAATCTAGACTTGGAACTCATGCTGTAACAGCTTAAAACTTTGTGGGGGAGGCCTTTTGAAAGAGTGAGCATATTTTGCATGTGTAAAGGACTTGAATCATTGGGGCCAAAGCATAGACTGTAGAGTAACCAGCTTCCCTGATGACTCTCAGTAATGCTTGCCTCCTGGTACTCAATGTCTCTAGTTAGCCCTCTACCACAATAAATAGAACTGATCCGTGCAACGCATAGGATATTGTGAAAATAACAGAGTGTTACTTCATAAAAGACATTGCAATTTCCACTTTGCTTTCCCTTAGATCACTCACTATGGAAGAAGCCAGCTGCTATGTCATGAGAAGATGCGCCAGCCTCATGGGGGTGGTCCGTGTGGTGGAGAATTGAGATCTCCTGCCAACAACCTGCATGTGTGTGCGCTCCCTTGGAAGCAGAACCTCCAGCCCAGGTCAAGTCTTCAGGTGACCACGGCCCTGGCCAACATCTTGGCCAAAACCTCATGAGGCGGAAACATTCAGCTAAGCTGCTCCTGGGTTCCTGACCCACAGAAATTGTGTGAGATAATAAATGTTGATCACTTAAAGCCATTAAATTTTGGGGTAATTTGTTATATATTACTAGATAAATAATACAGCCTTATTTTATCACATGGATATACCATAATTTATGTAACCATTCTTCAGTGTTGAACATTTAGTTTGCTTCTAATGTTTCATATTACAAATACTGCTTTCAAGAAACTGATAAATAACATTTAGTAATCTTTTAGTATGTCTCTAGACTAAATTCTTAGAAGTGAAATTACTAGATATAAACAATGTATGTTTCCACCTGCATTATACAAGAGTATGCATTTTACTACAGGCTCAGTCATGCTTTTAAAAATCACTAGACAAGAATACCACTATCACTATTCTTTTTTTTTTTTAAAGATTTTATTGGGGAATCGGGGAAGGGGAACAGACAAGTTGCTGTCCTTTGGTTCTTCAGACTAGTTGTGGAGGACGTCGCTTCACTGGCCCATGTTGGTATTATCATTCCGCTCTTCCTGGGTGAGGCAGATTGGTCACCGGCCACTGGACGGCCGCTCATGGCAGCTCTTGGCAGCTCACGCTGGCTGCCGGCCACTCACGGTAGCTTATGGCAGCCCACTGCAGCCCCACTGCAGCGTACACCATCGCCAGCGACTCACGGCAGCCCAGTTCCAGGTCGAGCTGTTGTTCACCATCTTAGCTGTAGAGGGCACAGTGTCACTGGCCCTAATATGGGATCCGAACCGGGGCCCTGCTGCTCAGGGCTGGCGTCCCAAGCCAGCTCTTATCCAATGCGCTACTTGGCCGGCCCCACTATCACTATTCTTCTCTAACATTGTTCTGGAGTAATCATACTTAGAAAATAAAATGAAGTTAAAAGTGTAAAAATGTATAAAAGTTAGGGAGGAAAATTTTAAATCGCCACTATTTTCATTTTGTATGATGAATATTTGGAAAACACAAGAGAAACTATTGAAAAGCTATTATAAATGATAAGAGAACTCAGTCAGGTGACAAGAGACCAAAGAACAAAGAACTCTGTCTCCACCCTAAATGCATTCAAGAAGCTTTGAATAGAGGTCTGACCAGGTGTGTTCACAGGCAGGAGAAGGAGGAAAACGGAGCTCCTTGATCGTGTCCTGCTGAACTCATCTCATTCAACAAGCAAGTTACACAAATCCATACAATCATTTTAGCTGCATAACACTTGAATAGTACACGTATTGCTCTCAAATGTGTGCACAGGCACTTACTTTTTTTTTTTTTTTTTTACAATTATTGTAGGGTGAGTTGTTGCTGATTTTGAAACTACAATTAGCAGGAGAAAAAGAAGGGAGCATGTGGCGGCTGAAGCAGTTTGTCAGCCAGAACTCCATTTCTTCCCTCAATCCCTCTAGCTTCTCACACTCCTTCAGATCATCTCTGACACTGATAAACCAGGTCTTCACTGTTTAGCAACTGCTTCCTGCACCACTGCTGAGTCACTCTCCCATCCTGGCAAGCTCTCACATGTGAGCCTTTAGCTGCTTCCTATGTGGCAGGGTGGCTTCAAGCCCAGAAGCCTCACTTGGTTCCTGCAGCTTGAATTCACAGGCTTGCATGTTGGTAACTCTCAGCTATCTATGGTTACAAATCTCAGGAATAGGATGATCTTGCTGTTGAACCACAAACTGGATTCTGCATGAGATTACCCTCCTTTGCCAGATCAACTAGCAAGTGATAGATTTAACCAAGCTGTTGTCTTTGCTCACTCTATTGCACTCTCCCTAAGAAGACATCTATGATAAGGAAAATGGATAAAAATGGGGAAGGGAATAAAGAGGGGAAAGGGGTCCAACGAGGGAACCACAAATCTCTGGAGCAACAAGGATCATCTGCACTCTCACCTGGCACTGTAGGGTCCACCTCCAGGTTCTGTGCACTTGCAGTAATGCTTTGTATACATTTGACCTTCTCGCCGTGTCTGACAAATATTTCTAAGGCTAAAGTATGTTAAACATGGGAAGATATTGGGGTGTTCATTCCCACAGTCTTAGCAGACATCAGAGAGCTGAATGTGCTGGCCACAAAGAAGAGTTCCCAGATGTCCCCACAGGGTAGGGGAAGGGTCTTTAAATGACTTTTCCAGCACACAGAGGGAGAGGAAGTGGCTTTCTAAGGCAAAGGCTATAAGTTGCCAGGAGCCAAAAGCAGACCATTGCAGTAACTTGTGTGTTTTCTCTGAAGTAAACTGCAGAGATCATATCCTCCAGTTTCAGTGAATAAAGGTCAGGCTTGTCAGGCAAATGGTATTCAAAGCCAGACTATGTATTGACTTTGTAATGTGTATGTGGGAACAGCAGATTTACTTCCCTTTAATTATGTTTTGCATTTGCTAATATTAAAATTAGCCAGTACTCCATGGTCACGCTCAGAGGAAGAAATGGTTTTAGAAGTATGCTGGGCAGCCAGATAAAAAAAAGGATTCAAGATACCCAAGCCAAGAAAACATGGCTTCTCTGTTCCAACTTCTATTTCCTTTTCATGCATTTTCTTCCTTCCTTCCTTCCTGCCTTCCTTTCTTCCTTTTTTTTTTTGAGAAAATATATATGATTTCTCAGGAATATGGAAAATGTTTGTTGTAATCTGTGTAAAATCATGGGAGGACAGAGAAAACACTTTTTAATGTATTGATGTAATTAAGCCCATACTAAAGGCTAGACAGTACACTAACTGTGTTACATGTTATCACTTTTAATCCTCCCTAGAGCCCTGTGAAGTTGGCATTGTTATCATTGTTTAGAGATGAGAAAATTGAAGCACATAACAAATAAAAGATTGCAACAGAATTTGAATATTGACCCACCAACTTTAAGACCTATTTTTTTCTACTATCCAATACACTCTAACTTTTAATATCCCAATTTACCAACAGCCCAGTAGAGAAATGGGGAAAAGGAGAGAAACCAACAGTTCACAGGCTCCTAAACATATTTTTAGATGTTTAATTATACTCATAATAAGATAAATGCAAATTACAACTTCACCTGTGGAAAACAGCAGAGCTGCAGAGCACTTGATATCACACTGGGCTGGTGGTGGGGGGTCACAGGCTTGCTTACACATTGCTGCTGAGAGCGAGGGCACTTGGACAATCCCTATCAAAATTCCTCTTCTATGATTTTATGCTTCAGGCATACTTGTATTTGTGAGAAATGACATATGCACAAGACTATTCACCACACCATTGTCTGTAGCAGAAAAGGACTGACACGACCTGATTTCTATTCATGGGAAACTTTGTAAATTATGGCCATTTATATAAAGAATGTATATATACAACCATAAAAAATGAGGATTATTGTTGATATAATTTGCTAAGTGAAAAATGAAAGATGCAGAACAGTAAGTGCTACATGATTCAATTTGTGTAAAGGGGAAAATACATACAAGTCTTTGTATTTAACTAGACCAGTAGGAAATTAGTAACAGTGGTTGTCTCCAAGCAGGGGTCTGGGTAGAGGGGGAGGACAGCGGATGGATCACTGTACACCTTTTGTGCCATTTCAATTTTGAAACATGTAAATGTGTAACCTATTTTTTAAAAGTAAAACTTAAAAGCATATCAATTAATTGCCTTTAAGGGTAGCACATTTAGGTGCTTTGGCTCTCCGGGTAAAGATGGCGGAGCAGGGTTACAGCTTTTCGCTGACTACATTCAGCCCGTCTGGTAAACTTGTCCAGATTGAATATGCTTTGGCTGCTGTAGCTGGAGGGACCCCTTCAGTGGGAATTAAAGCTTCAAATGGTGTGTTGTTAGCAACTGAGAAGAAACAGAAACCCATTCTGTATGATGAGCAAAGTGTACACAAAGTGGAACCAATTACCAAACACATAGGCTTGGTGTGTAGTGGCCTGGGCCCAGGTTACAGAGCTCGGAAACTGGCTCAGCAATACTATCTTGTTTACCCAGAACCCATTCCCACAGCTCAGCTGGTACAGAGAGTAGTTTCTGGGATGCAAGAATGTACCCAGTCAGGTGGTGTTCATCCATTTGGAATTTCTTTACTAATTTATGGTTGGAAGGAGGGATGCCCATTTTCATTTCAGTCAGATCTATCTGGGAGCTTACTTTGCCTGGAAAGCCACAGCAATGGGAAAGAACTATGTGAATGGGAAAACTTTCCTTGAGAAAAGATGCAACGAAGATCTAGAACTTGAAGATGCCATTCATACAGCCATATTAACCATGAAGGAAAGCGTCAAAGGGCACATGGCAAGAGGTAACATAGAAGCTGGAATCTGCAATGAAGCTGGATTTAGGAGGCTAACTCCAACTGAAGTTAAGGATTACTTGGCTGCCACTGCATAATAATGAAGTGACTGGAAAATCCAGAATTTCGGATAACCTCTATACCTAAAAATGTTTAAAGTATGTTTTGTTTTGTTTTGCAGATTTTTTGCATGCTTATTTCTACATGGTTTAATGGACCGATGTTTTGTTGGTTTTTTTTAAGATTTTTATTGGGGAATTGGGGGGATGGGAACAGTGCTGGGGAATTGGGAGAAGGGGAACAGACAAGTTGCTGTCCTTT
>NW_017731707.1:920988-983615 GCF_001890085.2 Hipposideros armiger
TCTTCCCGAGCGAGGCAGATCAGTCACCGACTTCTGGACGGCCGCTCACTGCGGCTGCTGGCCGCTCACACTGGCTGCTGGCTACACACGGTAGCCCATGGCAACTCACTGCAGCAGGAGCTGCAGCCTAGACCAACGCAGGCGACTCACGGCAGCCCAGCTCCAGGTTGAGCTGTTGTTCAGCATCTTAGCTGTGGAGGGCAGTGTCACTGGCCCGCATATGTGGGATCCGAACCGGGGCCCTCTGGCATCCCAAGCCAGTTCTTAATCATCGCGCCACTCGGCCGGCCCTGGACCAATGTTTTTTAAAATGACACTTACAAATCATAATAAACAGTTAAATGAAAAAAAAAAACAAAGAATAGTATATTTACATACTGAGTAATAGAAGGAGGGCCATGATGCTTTACTGGGTTGAACCTGAAATTTGTGCAAACTGGATCAAAATCACCACCAGCCAGCTTTCTCTTTGGCCATTCATGTCTTTGGAATTACTTCCGCTTAAATTGCTGTTAAGGCTATGAGTTAAGTGCTTTACTTTTCTTCCTTCTCCTGAAAGCAGTGTTATAACAGTGATGAGAACAATTTATGGAAGGGCTGCTCTTTGCAAAACTCTTAGCTTAGAACTGCATTGATATTGTCTCATTTAATCTTTATGATAACATCCCCATTTTAAAGGCAAGAAAGTAGAGACTTAGACAAATTAGTATTATCTATTTTCATTAACTCCCAGATAGTACAAAGCAACTGTTTTCTAATGTGTGTGGCCTTGAGAAAAAAGAGAAGTTATTTAAACAAAAAACAAAAACAAAAACAAAAAAAGCCTTTAAAAGTCCACCATGTCACACAGAAAATAAAGATGCTAACACAAAATTTGTTCTACAGAGATTATCCTAAAGGACTCTTCTGACATTCAAGTGCTACTCAGTAAAAATAGTTTGTGGATTATATAAGAGATGCTAACGTTTTAAAGGAAGAAAAATTCCATAAAACTACAGCAGCCAGAGACTCTTCTCCCATTCCCATCAATTTCTCAGCTATAATGTGCACAGAGCAAATGTTCTTTCAACACAAAGAGAACAAAATTCTTTTCTCACCACATTATGATTTTTTTTAAAAATCATATAGTACAGGTTTCTACCACTATCTAAAAGTAAAGCATTCCTTGCGAGCTCTCTTAGGCTTTTCTGAGACCTTAGGACACGTCTTGCTAACGGATGCACAAAGAAATGGAGACGAAGCCCAGATGCTCACAGACACAGTTCAGACAGAGCTCTGGGGCTTGATGCTGAGATGTGAGTGTGGTTCCCACGGAAGGAGCCCGGCGGGGCTGCTGTTGCCTCCGGGGGCTGCTGCCTCCATAACCGCTGCTGCCAAACACATGCTGAATGTGATTTTCACTTTTTTGCACAAGAGGATTTTCCTCTTTGGATTTCTTTCAATTAGAGAAAACAGGTACATTTAATATAGGTCTTTAGCAAAAGCGAAGTGGCTGGAATTTGAAATTTAGAAGAGTGGGAGACACATGTCTATCCCTTTCACCGTTCCTTGTATTAACCTCAAGCATTTTCTCACAAGTTACAGAGTCCAGGATAAAAGCTTGACATACTAAAAGGTATATCAGAAACTTTCCACTAAAATATACTTGGCATTTTATTATTGAAGACAACAGAATCGACCATTCAGCCTTGGGCTTTTCCCCAGTCACTGTGTAGGAGGCTTGAATTGCCAAGAAATGCTTACAAAACCAACCTTTAATTCCCTGTTGCCTGCGCTGATATCTTAATCTGCCCACATTCAACTTCCTCTCTCTTAGTCATCAAGAGGGGTGTCATACCTCACTGAGGAGCTCCCAAGAGAAGGGCTATACTGTGTTCCCATTAAAAAACAAAGGAGACTGAATATAGCATTCCCATAAAGTTGCCATTTGGGCTCTTGGTGATTTTATAGTACACTGTGAGGATTGTGTTACAATTCAGACCTCTTGATGATAAAAGTTCCTTGTTGATATTGGTGAACTGAAATAACTGAAATGCTACTTCAAGGACAGAAGATGGCGTGTGGAGCACAGGATAAGGACATCATAAAAATCCATGTATTTCTTCTTCAGTTTTTTATGGATTTGGCTTTTGTTTGTTGCTTCTACATGATTCAGTCCAGTGGGACATATGATAACCATCACCTGTTTGTGACAAGACATGGTCCTAGGCACTGAGGATGCAGGCAAATATAAAACCAAGTCCTTGCCCTCAAGAAGTTTAATATTCTACCAGATGATACAGAGCTACACAAGGTCAGGTAAGTGATGTGTGACATGGAAAAATAAAATAAATCAAATAAGGGAGTAGAGACTAACCAGGAGTACATTTTAGTTTGGGTGGCCAAGGAAGGTGTGTCTGAGGAGGGGCCACATCCAAAGAGATCTGAATGAAGCCTGTGGTTCTCCTGGAAAAAGAGTCCAGTGCAGTGGGAACAGCAAGACCCCAAGACGGGAGTGGATTTGGTGAAAATAATGGAGGCCCGTATAGAAATGGTGTAGGAAGCAAAGGAGAGAGGGAGAGAGTAGAAGGGAGAAAAGGGGGTCAAAAAACTAGCTGAGATCCCTGAGGGCCTTGTAGGTCATCATAAGGACTTTGGACACTGGGAAGTATTGAAAGGTTTTGAGCAGGTGAGTGACATGATTTGATTTGTATTTCAAAATGACATCTTTGAAATCTATAATTATCTCAAATTAAAACCTTTTTAAAAATTATGTCTCTGGCTGCTGGGTGGAGAATAGTAGACTATAGGGTATGTGGTTGGCTGACTCTGAGATGGCCTTCACTGATCCTCATATTCTGGTTTTCCCTCCCTTCTATAATGCCTGCCCTTGAGTGTGAACTCTACTTATTGACTCACTTACAATGTACGGAATATGACAGAAGAAATAGGATGTCACTTCTGAGATGAGGCAACAAAAAGACTATGGCTTTCATCTTGAACATTCACTCTTTCATTCTCTCTCTCTCTCTCCCTGTCCTTCTCTCTCTCTCTCACTCTCTTAGGTCACTTACTCTGGGGCAAGCCAGCTGCCATATTGTGAGCCACCTTATGGAGAGATCTGCATGATGTGACCCATAGTCCAAAGCCATGAGGAGCTGAAACCTGTGACAATCCTGTGAGTGATCTTAGAAGTACATCCTTCTGCTCCAGTCAAATCTTGAGATAACTGCAGCCCTGACTCACAGGTGGACCGCAACATAATGAGAGACTCTGAGCCAGCTAAGCTGCGCTTGGTTTTCTGACCCACAGAAATTGTGTGATAATATATGTTTGTTGTTTTTAAGTCATCATGTTTTGGAATAAATTGTTATACAGCAATAGACAACTAATATGGGGGAATAGGAGTAGAGGTAGAAAGGGCAGTTAAAAGCCACTGCAGTCATCAGGTGACAATGACTTAGAATTGGTTAGTAATGGTGGAAGTGGTGAGAAGCGGGCCTCAAAAGGGCAGGCAAAAGAGATAAGGAAAGCAACATGCTTTGTGACCAGGGGAAGTAAAGCATAAACTTATGGCCCTAATTTCCACTCAGTGGAGAATATCCATCAGGTCCCACAGTAGAACCGCATGGTTGCAGTGACAGATGGAGAAAATGGCTCTAGAAGGATTTTGTCACTAGCTCTTATGGAAAGGTGTGGGGACAAGAAGTCTGAGGACATGGCCTGACCTGAGCCTTGTCTACGACTGTGTGGCAGGGATTCAGAGCTGAATCTAGGAGCTGAGGTAGTAAAAGCGACAGAATCTGACATCAGCCTGAGTTTACAGAGTAAAAACCAATGGTGATAAGTCCAAAACACCTCTGTTTGGTTAAAGTAATCAGAGAACCTCTCCTGAAGAAATATGTCGGTCCAGGTGGCTAGGATTAAAAATGATTAAAAAATCATACTCTGAAGTGCTCCTCCAACCAGGATACATCACAAGGAACTGTAAATACAGGAACTCACCTGTACACAGAGACATGCAAGCACTGGCTCTGGGGGCAGTTTAACCTAGTGGTTAAGACTTGAGTTTTGATGGATCGGGAGAAGAAATTCTAACTCCTCTCTTGCTAACTGTGTGAATTCAGCCAACTTATTTAAATTCCTCAAGCTTCAGTTTTCTTAACTGCAAAATAAGGCTAATCAGGTACTTACTCTTAGTACCTTTAGTATAACACTGGGCGGTAGGAAGGACTTGATAAGATAGCATATGTGTTTTCCTTAGCACAGTACTTGGCATATAGTAAGTTCTCAATAAATGAGCCTTGAGCTGCCATGATGTGAACTGTCACCTGCCACTGCTGTTCTGCCTACCTGGAGGAACACACGTGGCAATTGAAGGAGGCAGTTCCCTTTATTGTAAAGCAAAGCCGCACTGCTGTGTCAGAGATTAAAAACAGTAAGATACGCACATCCCTGGACAGCTATTCATCTAGGAAAAGCTGTGATCAAAACCCCAATTTGTCCCATCAGCAAACACACCTGCTGGTCTCTTCAGACCTCTTCTCACTCTTGATAAGGGAGCTTTTAAAATGCCTTAAAGATAAGTCCTGCTGCTGAGTTGATGGAGACCCAAATGAGGACAGAGAAGATTCATTGGAAAAACGATACTCCACAGAATGTCACCTCTTCCAAGCCACCCCATTGCATGCTGTGTCACCATGTCTGCTTCTCTGGCATTCACCATCTGCTTTGTGACCTCCTGATATAGAAAAACAGTAAGGTCAAGATGTTCCTTCCTACCAAGGCACCTGCCAGGCACAGGCTAAGCTCAGGGTCTGTGTGACATGCCATAATTGTGACAGATGCTCCTGCTCAGATGGCACACCCCTGCCTGGGCATTTGGGGCCTTGTCAGTAAGAACAAATGCATGACAGTGAAGGTCAAAGCAGACTCAGTAGCTGATAGGTTCAGACACAAAAATCATCACACAGTAAAGCCATCAACATGACTCTACTGAAAAGGCGGTCACCTTCAGGAATGATAATATCACAAGCCAAGGCCACTGAGAATACACAGAACAATGTTAGTGACAAGCCAAACATGTACATACATATACAAGCATATAAAGACACATCATACGTTATCATGAAAAACTGAATATGAGTGTTTATAACAGGAAAGAACAACTAGAAAGAACAAAATGTTTGTTTTAGGTATACATCTAATCTCAATGTCCACTGTTTAGTCAAAGATATCTACCTGAGTCCAAGATGTCATCAGCTTGGTTCCTGTTCTAAAATGAAAGATTTCAGAAATCGAAATGTACTTGTAAATCTAAATGCTTTTCATTTAGGCTTATCATCAATCCATAAGCCTTCTGCTAACACCCACAAACAACTTAAATTTGGAAATAGAAGTATCAAAATGCATACAATTTGCAAATCTTCTTAATATTCTTCTCCACTGTGGCTCTCTGCCAGCATTTTGTCATTTCTAATCTATTGTGTCAGTTTGACATTTAAATCAAACAAGAACTAATGTTTGTGGCAGAGGAAAATAATCAGCACATCCATTCCTTAGCATCCTGCTCACACGTTCATTGTCAATTATAAATATTTGCTTGGGCTAAATTCTGCCACCATTATTGGAGCCATTACCGCCTGTAACAAAGTGATATATTTGAAGAGTGAAACTTCTGGCATTTTGCAGCTGGGACTCAAGAATAATCAAATGTTCATAAACTAACACTTGGGTCCCAGCAGAGTGTTTTGCTCAAGATAACAAGTGATTATCTTAGACAATGGAACTACCAGTCAAACCTCTGATTCATGAGTTTCACAATTATGTTTCTGGGCTATAGTCATCAGCTTTTGTTGAAAGCCTTTTCACTTGCTATTTTGGGGACATTTTTAGGGGACATTCAAGTACACAGTTGGCTTATATATTGGCAGATACTGGCGGATTCTTGGGGGAACTCCTTATCCTACTAAATGTAATGGCAGCTGTTGGTGCCCTGCCCAGATTCCATTTAAGGCTGGTGCACTTGACCCTCAGCTGTTGTGAATGGTGGCTGTTAATGATTCATAGCTGCCTCCTTCTCCAGAGAACTGCCATCGGCCAAACGAAAGCCATCTTGACCAGGAAGCTCTGTCTCCCTCATTCCTCCGCAGACCTCATTCAGTGACTTACCAACAGTGAGTATGAAGGCAAGTTGCTTCTCTCAAGGGAGGGACAGCCAGCTCTGTGGTGCAGTTCATGCTTTGCGGGTTCCCCGTGGGGCCAGGCTGAAGCTGACCTGCAGAAACCACATACTGGCCTAGTTTTCCTCCTTTGACCTGTCCTGGCTCTCTCACTCAGCTTCTACTGAGCAGACTCTGAAGAAAATCACTTGAAAAAAAAACCCCATCTTTCTCTGCTTCTAGGGCGCCGGATCTAAGATGCTAAGAACTTCTCTGCCTAGGGTGGGAATGTGCTGCTGCTAAGACCCAAGAACCCTAAGCCCCACCCCCTGAACTTCTTGCTATTTCCCAGATACTTGAAACAGGTGAGTCTTTTCGCTTGTGGTAATCTACAGGTCTTTCCCATAGACTGGGGTTACCCAGTCCAAGGAATGTGTCCCATCCACCCCTAGCACCTAGCACAGTCCTGACAGTACTCCTCACCTCAGCTCTGACCAACAAAATCCTTCTCAACGTTTCTTAAAAGTCAGTTAGAAAGAGATCCAAAACCCAATAGGAAAATCAGTAGGGTATATACAAAAACAGCCCACTGAAAAGCAACTAGAGACGTGAAAACATAAGAAATACTCATTTTCACTCATAATAAGTGAAATATGAATTAAAACTATACAGACATATCATTCTCAACCATTGGATTGGGAAAATCTGAAACATAATTTTTTATTCTATCCATATATCCTGACCAGTGATGGTGAGTTGTTAACAGGTTCCCCTGTCACACCTGAATTGTTAGTCCAAGAAATGCCACTGTGGGACTCTCCTGTTGGGAAATGAACCTGATAAAGCTCTATAAAACTCTTTAGGACTGAGTGAAAGGAAAGAGCAAACCTTAATTATTAACCTGAACATCTACCTTCTCAGGACAGTTACATATTCTGTTACATTCCTTCACCAAGTCCCAAAGAACATGCTGTTTTCCTCATTTCCTCTGTTTGTCCTACCCAGGCAAGAGTCTTTGATCTATTTCTCACTTTCACCTGAAATCTTTCTCTTTTCAAGACCATAAAATATCTTGGTAGCATAAGGTCCATGTCCTTCAGTTTGTCATATTTTTCCTACCCATTTTACCAAAGTGGGATTAAGTGGAGTACTACACATTTTCCTGTCATACGTGGCTGCTAATTAAGTGAATATATGTCTGTTTCCTCCACAGATATCTATATGGTTTATCGCATTATTTTTTTCCAAATATTTGCTTCCTCTCTCTGAAGAAGGATTATACTTCTTTGCACCAATAAATGTCAAATTTTGTCTTATAACTTGCATTGGTCAGTGAACTGTGAGCAGAAGCAACACAGGCCACTTTCAATCAGAAGCTTTAAGACCCATCATGTGGTTCCACCCACTTGTTCTTTCCTCTACTGCAAGATTAGCACATCCCAGAAATGGCTTATTCCTTTACCTGGGTCCTGGAATAAAGAAAACATAGAGCAGAGACATGAAGGACATAAAACATGTGTGAGAAATAAACTTTTGTGGTCTTAAGCCCCTGAGATTTGGGAGTCATTTGTTATTGCAGCATAACCTAATCCAGCTGTCTGCTAAGTCTATAAGCTCCGATGCATCTCATTTTCCTTGGTATTCCAACAGCACCTAGCATAATCCTTTGCCCATAGTACACATTCAATACAAATTAGCTAGATAGAATTTTTATCTTCCTCTTCTGTTTCCCTTCTCTTTCCTTTCTGAACAATTCAGTCCAAAAGCCACTATGAGGGTCCAAGGAAGGTAGTTGTTTGGTAAAGGTGTGAAGAGGAACAGTGGTGGCCCAGGGCCCAGTGTCAGAGCCAGAGCAGGTGAGGAGCCTGGATCAAACAAATAAATAAATTATGGATAATGGGAATCCAGGTTTTCACTGTCAGAGAAGTGAATTATAAATATGGAAAAGGAGAAAATTATATTGAACCCTGTTTTGTTGGATTGGAGCTAGCAAGGTGAACACATAGTTTTCAATATATGTATATAGATAAACAAATAAATATAATTGCAAACATGTGTGTATATGTAAATTAGCTAGCTCTGTCCCCTGAAGGAGCCTGGGGGAGTAGTAACTTTCCCATGGAAATGACCACACCTAAGCCCCTAGGTCTTCGTTTCCAAACACCATTCTCTGTTAAAGGAATCAGGGGAAAAGGTTCAGAAAATAGCTGATTCCAGAGCTCATACAGGGAAAGTAAACAATGAGCCTGGAACATCGTCTACCATAACTAAGGGAGTACTAAAAAAAAAAAAAAAAGATGGGCACATGTCAAAAGGAAACAGGCCATTATGAAGAGTCTTTCACTGGCTAAATCTGAGACAATTTGAGCATCAAAATAAATAATGAGAGTAACGAATTGAAACCCATGAAACAACATTGGAATCCAGTATATAAATATTTAGGTAGATAAAGAGAGAAATTGAAAGTTTGATGAAGAACAGGACATTTACATAATCTCAAAGTGCTATCCTCAGAATACACGTCAATTATTAAGGAAAACACAGTACATTTACATTGGAGAAGCCTGGCAAACATCATCCTAATCAAGTAATAATCGAAGCTGACATCAGCAGTCACAGAACAAAGTGAAATGCATGCACTGAAAGAGAGCAGTGAGCCACACAGCACCACATCCGTGACGTCCTTGCCTAAGAAACATAACCGGCTTCCTCTGCTCACAAGGAAGCTCAGACAACCCAAACTGAGGGATATGCTTGCTACAAAATGACTAATCTGTGATCTTCAAAATTCTCAAGGTCATGATAGTCAAGGGAAGACTTAAAAATTGTTCCAGATTAAAGGCAACTAGAGAGAGATGACATCTAATGTGGCCAGGGAGGCAGAAATTGGAGGGATGCGGCCCCAAATCAAGAAATGCCGGCAGCCACCAGAAGCTGCGAGAGACAAAGGCTGGATCGTCCCTTAAAGCGTCAGGAGGGAGCATGGACCTGCTAACACCATGATTTTAGAACTTAGTGAAACTGGTTTTGGATTTCTGGCCTCTAGAACCATGAGAGAAAAGATTTCTGTTGTTTTAAAATTTATGGTAATTTGTTACAGCAACCATTGGAAACTAATACAGAATCACTCCCTAACACTTTAAGTCACCACAGTGATGATGGCGGCTTACCAAGAATAGTTGGTGTCTCATCTGACCTACTCTCCGTTACCAGTGAATTAAAGCAAGTCAACATTTCCTATACCATCATGTTTGCAGATCCAAGGGAAGTCACAGATCTGATACACTGTTAAAGTGGCTTCATCTTCAAAACAAAGGTTAATAATAAAATACTTAATATTCCTAAAGAGGTCAATGTCCTTGTTACTAATTAAGGATTGTACTCACTTTTCATCCACAGCTAGAAAGGGTTTTACACACAGCTTTGTTAAATTTATTTCCCAGCAGTAGGATGCCAGAGGGACATCACTTGATCTAACAATTCAGCTGTGGCAGGAATATTAGTCAGGGTTCTCCAGAGAAACAGGAACCACAGGACTGTGTGTGTGTGTGTGTGTGTGTGTGTGTGTGTGTGTGTGTGTGTGTGTGTGTGTGTGTGTGTGTGTGTGTGTGTGTGTGTGTGTTTATGTGGAGAGAGACAGAGAGAGAGAGAGATTTATTTTAAGGATCGGCTCATATGGTTTGGAGGCTTGACAAGTCCAAAATCTGCAGGGTAGGACAGCAGGCTGGAGACTAAGGAGGAATTGCAGTTTGAGTGCAAAAACAGTCTGCTGGTAGAATCCTTTCTTGCTTGGGGAAAGTCAGTCTTTTTCTAGTAAGGCCTTCATTTGATTGAATGAGGCTCACCCGCCCTATGGAGGGTAATCTGCTTAATTTAAAGTCAGCTGATTTAAATGGTACTCTCACTAAAAACTTCACAGAAATATCTAGAATAATGAATGTCTGACCACATATCTGGGTACCATGGCCTAACCCTGTGGACACGTAAAATGAACCATCACACAAGTTAGAAAGAACCCACTGTGATGGAGCTGGGCATATGCATCAAACAAGAGCTCAACTTTTTGGATTCAAGGCCTTTCACTTTGGTCTCATATTATTCAGTGATATGTATACTTTTATCACATTTTTTTAAAACCTGATTTTCATTTTCAGGCGGAAAAGCAGCCTTGAGCATCATTGAAGTTTGGGGCTCATTTTGCTACGGTGGCTAATTCATTCTGTAATTACCTCATTGGCATGGAGGCACATAGCCATTCAGGGAGCAACAAAATCTAGGACCATCTACTTTACAGGCCTGAATCACGAATGGCTATTCTCAGGATCAGATCTCAAGGCAGCTAGAGAAGAGAGCTAAGACATGAGGATGTTTTCACCTGCAAGTTTTCAACTGATTTTATTTAGAATAATCCAATCCATTCACTATTGAAAAGAAAGATCAGAGTTCAGCTGTGGCAGAAATATCAACCACAAAATACTCATTCTGTTTCAGAAGATGATGCTATTTCTTCTGCCAGGGACAGAAATGATCCAACTTCGGATCATGAGCAGAAAAATGAGTCAATCCTTAATGGGACTAAGAAATGTGTTTGCCCTCATGGTTCCCTAGTTCTCTGGTTTCTCAGGAACGTCAGCTGGGAAAGGATATGTATCTCAAACAAGAGAATCAGGGGGATAGTGGACTGAGCCAGTCAATAACCATAATAATGATGAACTAAATACCTGTTTCATACCAGATGCTGGGTACCAGGGGGACAGGATGACAAAATAGGGCCCTGCTTCCCAGTCCAGTGGGAGTGACAAATGAGTCACTGTGATACATGAGTAAGAGAGCATCATGCAAGGAGTTGCTGCACACAAAGCAGGGGGTGATAACTCTGTCTGAGGTTCTAGAGGGGTTTACAGAGGAGGTGACCTTTGACCTATACTTTGGAAGATGCTGAGTAGAGCAGAAGATTCCAGAAATTTGGAGTTGTTTTTTTTACTTATTGGTTTTATTATTGAATATTAAAGTACTGAATATTCACTTAGGATATATGGAATGTACTGAAAAGTTATAAAGAAGTCAAAAAAACAAAGACAAAAAATGACCTATAACGCCAATATCTAGAGGCAATACTGCAGCAGTAATTATTTTGCCTTAATCCCTTGTTTTCTTTTTCTATGCATTTTAATATAAAATTGTGTTTATACTATATTTGTAACTATATATTGTTTATTCCCAAAACATATTCTATCATTAAAAAACTTGGTTGGGGGAAGGGGGCTGTCACTTTGTGATGGGTGAAAAGTATAACTATTGCATTGTTCTGTACACCTGAAATTAATAAAATAAAATAAACACTTGGTAAACTAACATTTGATAGCTTCTTAAAATCTCACCAGATTTATCATAATATTTGTAAGCATTAATATATTATGGATTTTGTGCTCCAAGTTTTTGTTCATATATAGGATGTCTGTGTATGTAAATGTTTATTGTATTTTTGAAGTAGAAATCCTGAGTTAAAGTGTATGAGCATTATTAACGCTCTTTATAGATAAGTAGCCAGGTTACTTTCTAGAAATGTTGCAACAATTTAAATTACCACTGGCGGGCCGGCCAAGTGGCACAATGGTTAAGAACTGGCTTGGGACGCCAGAGGGCCCCGGTTCGGATCCCACATATGAGGGCCAGTGACACTTCTGCCTCACCCGGGAAGAGCACGATGATGGTGCCAACTTGGGCCAGTGAAGCAGCGTCCTCCACAACTAGACTGAAGAACAACAACAAAAAAAATCCAGCAACTTGTCTACCTGTTTGTTCCCTTTCCCCAATTCCCCAACGCTGTTCCCCTTTCCCCAATTCCTCAATAAAATCTTTAAAAAAAAAAAAGAAAGTTAAAAGACAACACAAGGAGTGGAAAAATATATTTGTAAATCATATATATGATAAGAGAATTATATTTTGAATATATAAAGAAGTCTTACAATTCAGCAATAAAATAAAAATGGTGTAAGAACCCACATCTTGGTTTCTAATGTAGTAATAGTATTAATAAAAGGAACTGGACTCCTTGAAGAAATGGTTGATTCTAAGGCTGATATAAGAAATATAGAAGATGAGCCTGGGGCAACTTACAGTGCCAAAATGTAAGGAAGTGCGCGCGCGCGCGCGCGCGCGCGCACACACACACACAACAAACACACACACACACACAATGATAGAGATATATCAAAGGGACTCAGGGGCCAATTGAAAGAGCCCCTAATGGCCTAAGTTGGAATAATTTGCACAACAAGTCAAAGTAGTATTGGATTATAAATCAAAGTATAAAATAATCATGAGTCCATAAGAACATAAGTAAATTAAAGAAACAAAGAAAGAAAGAAAGAAAGAAAGAGGCAAATCTTGCATGCAGAAGAATTCCAAATAATTTATGTTGATAGTCTGCCTTCAAGAGGTGGCATGTAAATCCTTACTTCTTAAAAGTGAGCTGTGCAAAGTGACTTCCTTGCAAAGAGTACATTATGGAAAGAGAGATGAAGGAGACTGCAAAAACACTGCCTCTGCCAGGTGATCAAGGTCAACATCAACCATGATAAGCCATGTCAATACTATGTAATGAAAATGGCACTTTACCTTGTGGCCTTCCTTCCAAAAACATTTAACCCCAGTCTAATCGTGAGGAAAACATCAGTACTTCTTAAAACTGTCAAGGTCATCCAAAACAAGGAATGTCTGAGAAACTGTCAAGGACAAGAGAAGCCCAAGAAGACATGATAACTAAATGTAAGTGGTCTCATTAATTGTAACCAATGTACCATACTATGTAAGATATTAACAATAGGGGAAGCTAGGTACAGGGGATATGGGAACTCTGAACTATCTTCACAGTTTTTCTGGAAATCTGAAACTGTTCTAAAAAATAAAAAAGACACAATAAATAAAGTTTAAAAGAACAACCCAACTTAAAAGTGGGCAAAGATTTGAACAGACACTTAACCAAGGGAGATATAAACAAATGGCCAATAAGCACATGAAAATATGTTCAACATCCTTAACCTATGGGAAATGAAAATCAAAAACACAATGACATACCACTTCACAACCACTAGGATGACTACAATCAAAAGATAGACAATAACAAGTATTGGCAAGGATTGGAAGAAATTGAAACCCTCATACATAGCTGGTAGAAATGAAAATCATGCAACATACTTGGAAAACAATTTGTCAGTTCCTCAAAAAGTTAAACATAGAGCTACCATATGACCCAGAAATTCCACTCCTAGGTATATACCCAAGAGAATTAAAACTGCGTGTTCACATAAAAATTTGTACATGAATGTTCATAGCAGCATTATTCATAGTAGCTGAAAAGTACAAGCAACCATAATATCCACCAATTGATGAATGGATAAACAAAATGTAGTATACCCATACAGTGGAATATTATTAGCTATAAAAAGGAATGAAATATTGACACATGCTAATACACAGATGAACCTTGAAAGCATTATACTAAGTGAAAGAAACTAGACACAAAAGGTTATACATTGTGTGATTCCATTTCTATGAAATGGCCATAATAGACAAATCCATGGAGACAGAAAGTAAATTAGTGATTTCCAGAGGCTAGGTGAAATGGGACATGGGGAATGACTGCTAGTGGGTACAGAGTTTATTTTGGGAGTGATGAAAATTTTCTGGAATTTGATAGCGCCACAACTTTGTGAATATACTAAAATCTACTGAGTTGTACACTTACAGTTAATAAGAAAAAAAATAAGATTTAAGCCATACTATCAACTGTCCTCACCATTTTCCTCCAAAAAAAGGAGGAAGGTGTATCATATGATACATATGCTATTTATAGAGAAACTATGGTGCACAAAGTGGACAGACAAGCTGCTGTCATCTTGATCAGCAATTATTATACACCTGCTTTAGGTGGGGCCAGTCCAAACCATGTCCCTAGAGAAAGCCATGCAGAAGAAGACAAAGAACATCCTCTCCCTTCACTGAGTGGGAGTTTCAGGATAATCACGGTCATATTTATTAAAATATATCTATATGACAAGTCATATCTATAAAACGACAAATGGAAGCTAGGTTGACCACTCAGTTAGAAAACCAGTCTTGCTATGCGTACTTGTATCAGAGCTGGCTGTTAATACAGCTATAACATGAGACCTACTCCATGCTCACCATTTCTATAGCCATGTAGAGTAGCCCACATTTCCATGCGCTCATGGGAGAGAATACCAGACACTGGTTTGAGCAACAAAGACTTCCAACAAGTGAGGCTTTTTATGTTTTTGTTTTTGTTTTTTGTCAACTACAAAGAACCAATGCCTCAGGGTGAGTTTTTGTTTGTTGTTGTTTTTGTTTTTTTAATTGGGGAGAGAAAGGAGGCACCTGATTTCCCAATCCTGAGGAAAATAATATATTTAGAAAAAAGGAGCAGAAAATAAAAGCTATGTAAGAAAGTAATGAAGAAAAAGCACATGGCGTCAGCATGAAGATCCTCTGACAGCACAGTAAGAGACTGGGATACCTTTGACTTGCCTTCGAAGGTGCTGGCGGGGAGAGAGCCCCACCTGAGGCAACCGTGCTCTTTGGGAGGAGAAAATGGTGTGAGGCCCAGGCCGGAGAAGGCTTCCAGAAGGAGTGATGGGGGTGAAGTCTGACCAGCGTTCAGCTGAGGCAGAAACTCCTATTCTGTAGCTGTGGCAACGGCCCTGTGCATCAGGATGTGAGACGAGGACCCAGCAGATCTGGGAAACGAAGTCACAGCCAGTTAACTGACCCAGGCTGGTGGCTGCCATGGAAACCATAAAACACTTGCTTTCTCAAAATAGGGACGGGAAGAGACAGGCCCAGGAGTCTACAGGGGAAAGCAGAGCTGAGATGGGCTTGCTCCTAAAGCCTGTGTCAGGCTCATCTTGTCTTCCCTGGAATAATCATCCCTGGGCTCCTTCTCACCTGGCCTTTGTGAAGTGGCAGAGTGGGAAACAGAGACTCAAGAAAAGGTCGTTTTGTTGGGGGCTTCATTAACAAAATGCCAGTCATGGATTGGAATGTTGCTGTAGAAGAACTCAAATGAGACTCTTCCCATAGCCCCAACAGTGAAGAAAAGTTGACACTGAGTGGAAATATAAATAGCTACATGTGTAAAAAGTGAACATGTGAACACCTGAAGTTTAACGCTGTTTGGTAAGAACATCCTGATCTTCCTTTGAGACACACTATTTCCTCGTTCTTGGTCCACGTGGGTCAGATGGAGACATCTCCAGCCCACAAAATACAATGGGGATATGACTCAGGTGTGGCCAATGAAAGCATAGTAATTTGTCTACAATGTCCAAGCTACGCCAATGGGTCACAGGACTTTGGCTAAGCTGAAGCAGTAAGCTTGGAGCTGTCAGGAGACATCGTCTCTAAATGAACAGAAAAAGCTCATCTGCAACATAAAGAAACGAGGCCAATCACAAAAGCCAGTAGAGCTGAGAGAAAGAGAAAGCCCTGCCAATATCATTGGATCCTTGATCAAGCTGTACCTGAAGATGAAGTTACCTGTAGATATCCCAAGTACGTGAGCTTATCGATTATCTGTTAGGTACCCTGGTCATTACCTAATAGCTGGATTAAGCCTCACCTTTTTCTGCACCCCAGAATGAAGATTCCTGTTGGCATAGGATTGATGGCAGCTAGTTTTGTTGGCAGATGTTATGACCTTTCTAAAATTGTAATATTTAAAATGTTCTCTTTTTTTTTTTACTTTATGGAGTTAGTAGATGCTGGTTGCTTCATTTGTTTGTTTTTTTGCTAGTTGCCTTTAAATTTCCAAGCGGGAAACGCATTATTCAGGATCTTCTAAACTTGTTGGGCTATACAACTCTTATTAAAAAGCACTTAATAGAAACTATTTTTCCATTAACTATTTTTTTCTATTAACTATTTTCACTAGTTGCTTTTATTTGGCTCCACTTGGCAAAATTAAAAGGTTGGGAAACTTCCCTCCACAATTTTAGCAATATATATCTTACTGACCCATGAAACATAATAACCTGGGAAACACTCATTTAAAAATGTCTGCCAAAAGTATACCACAGGAAGCTAAATCCAATGTCAGTTAAATGTGTTCAAAACAGATAACATTATGGTTCAAAGTTACTTCAAATGAATATCAAAAACAACTTCACATTAGGAAAAAAAAATAACTTCACAGTGGAGCAGCTTAGCAGGTATAAAAATAATCCTTTTAAATTGCAAATGATGTACAAACATGTCACCCCTCCAAGAATTAGACAGGAAGAGTTAATGAAAGTATACCTGTTGTTTAAAAATCTATTTGTTATTAAAGACTTCTGGCTTCATAAATCATTTCCTTGCTTTAACAGTTTTAACAATCATCTTTTAAAAACCCCAAATAGCAATTTACTTTTATTTTAACAACTTCAGTGAAGTCAGAGCAAAATATTAATGCAATGTCTAAAACTCTTCATTCCTGTAGCCAGAAAAATTGTATTTTTATCCAGTGGTAATCACGTCAGTAATGGTGTAAGTGTCTATACTTCCCCTCTGATATATTTTAGATTTTAAGTCTATACTACTAAACAGTTGTAAACTTATTTGCCTGCATCTGTTGCTCCCTGGATAAAATTCTAAAACAGTAGACCTAAAAGTCTACTGAGATATTAGTATGGTTCTTAAAGGATTAGAAGTATGACCTTGATATCATTATACAATCGTGGTACTGAACAATAATTCAGGAATTTCATGGTTTAGCATTTCTCAACAGTGTTTCTATTAAATGCTTTTCAATAAAAGAGCTATAAAGTCAGGCAAGTTTACAAGATACTGAATAATGTATTTCCCCCTTGGAAATTCACAATACACATTGGCACATTAAAGGTTCTGAGAAGTTCTGCATTAAGGAAACCTCTCTTAGTTTAAAGTTTCTTAAACTTTCTTTAGCATTTAACGTTCATGGATGAAATGTACTATGGGAAACAATGATCTAATACAACCTATTTTATTGATTGAAAAACTAGGATCAGAGAAAGGTTAAGAGACTTGTTTAAGATTACCCAAGTAGATAGTAGCAGTCAGGACCAGAACCCAGACCTCTTGAGTCCTAATACAGAACACTTTCTGTTATTATTCTTTCACCTCATAAAAACTTTGGAAATTATTAAGGAAAGCCTGTTATGAAAACGAAACGAAGAAAACCCAAGTGGATATAAAGTGTGTTCTTATCAATTTCTATGCCTTTCCAAGTTGATGTTATCAGAACATTTTTTAAAGCTTGGAGGTATCATAAACAAAGAAAAAGGGAGACTTGTGATTGGTGGATGGTGTGGCTACTGTTATTCAGATTATATGTTGCATGTAAAAATAATTGGGACAAAGATGTTAGCTTCTAAGTAACACACTGAAGCCCTCTGTATCTAAGGATCAAGTTATAACGGGTTGGACTAGTGTGAACTTGGGTACTCTGTGTCAGAGGTTATTTTGGCCATGGGTCTGACAACTCATTCATAGAATGCAAAATAATACACTATACAATATAAACTCTACACAAAACATATTCATTGAGTAATCCCTAGTATACCTTAAAACAGATTTTTCATTTAGAAATTTCTTAACCTGAATATAATAAACATCAGTTTTTAAAAAATGCTCTTAAATTAATATATATAGTCATGTAGCATTAGTATCCCATATCACAATGGAATTAGTCACACACTTCCTATTAGTTTGAACTATTGGTTAATTATAGTGTACCTGAATGATTTCCATTGGTCCCTTAAAAAAGGCCTTAGTGATCCATTTTGTACCAATGGGTTAATAAAAAGAAAAATAAACATACTTCCAATTTTATTGTTCTTTTTATTTTGTAGAAACTACTTCTGAGAGATAGTTATTAAGAACATTTTGTAAAAGTTTTTAAGATGTAGTACATCTCCAAATTATCCCACATAAAAATCTTGTGGTAGTGAGAGAATAGAATTTCAGAATTCTTCATATTATTCATATAATTAATGATAGAAGTGTTTGGTGACACTTAGTTAAAAAAATGTGCAATATTTGTAACTTGTAGCGCATACACACACACACACACACACACACACACACACACACACACACACACAAACACCGTTCTTTTTTTTGGTCTTTTAACTCTTTTTTTTTTTGTAAGAACAATTTTTTTTCCACTCAGACTATTTTTAAATTACAGAGGAAGTATCACGTTAAAATTTCTTTATAACCTCATGCTACCTCTCTGTTTACTTGTGTATAGACCGAATCCTGCCCTTATTCCTCTAAACTTTGTTGCAGACAATTCTAATGGCCTCCATGGCCTCTGCTCCCTAATGATTCTCCCATGGTTATATTAGTTCCATGGCAAAAGGATTTTTCAGATATAATTAAGGGTACTACTAATCAGTGACATAAGATAGAGTATCTAGGTAGGCCTAACCTAATCACGAGCCATATGTTTTCTACAGCTGGTAGTTGAAGTGAGAGTTAGAGAGATTTCAAGTGTGAGAAGAATTTGACACGCCATTCCTACCTTTGAAGATGGAACGGGCCATGTGGTGAGGAATATGAACAACCTCCAGGAGCTGAGAGCTGACAGCCAGCAAGGAAATGGGAACCACAGTCCTACAACCACAAGGATTGAAAACTACCAGCAACCTGAAGGAGCGTGAAGAGGAATCTTCCCCAGAACCTTCAGATAAGAGCCTAGTCCAGCTTATACATAAGTTCTTTTTTTTTTTTTTTTTTAGCTGAGCCATCCTGCCACCTGTTGGCAGCTCAGCGGCACTGCTCAGCTCGGGCTGACTCGAACCACTGTTGCTCAGAGCTCAAACTCTTGAGCGAGCTCTTAACCAACTGAGCCACTCAGCCGGCCCTATAAGTTCTTTAAAAATATGTCAAGGAAATCTCTACCAATTCTTACGTTATTAGGTTATTATTTCTTTAAGTCAACAATAGATTTTAGGGCTGGCCGAGTGGCGCGATGGTTAGGGGCTGGCTTGGGACACCAGAAGGCCCCAATTCGGATCCCACATATGAGGGCCAGTGACACTGCCCTCTACAGCTAAGATGCTGAACAACAGCTCAACCTGCAGCTGGGCTGCTGTGTGTTGCTGGCGAAGGCGTAGGCTGCAGCCCCTTTGGCAGTGGGTTGCCATGGGCTACCGTATGTAGCCAGCAGCCAGCGTGAGCGGTCAGCAGCCGCAATGAGCGGCCGTCCAGAAGCCGGCGACTGATCTGCCTCGACCGGGAAGAGCGCAATGATGGTGACAACTTGGGCCAGTGAAGCAACGTCATCCACAACTAGATTGAAGAACAAAACGACAGCAACTTGTCTGTTCCCATCCCCCCAATTCCCCAATTAATTAAAAAAAATAGATTTTAAATTTTGTAAAATGCCTGTATGCATCTACAGTGACATTCTTATTTCTCCGTTTATCTTATTAATTTGGTTAATTATTATTGTTTTCTTAGTGACTGTCCTTGTATTCCTTGTATTAATCCAATGAAGGCATAGACTATGACTGCAATAATGTGCTACTAACTTCTAATTGTCAATATTTTACTTAAGGTTTGTGCACTAATGGGTGAGATTACCCTACAGCCTTCCTTTGTGATGCTAGTTTTGCCAGATATATTAACTGATGCTATATACATATTCCAACATGCTTTTATGCTTATCGTTTGCATTGTATATCACCATCTACACATTTGTTTTCAACCTATCTGTAAATAGCATATAGTTCAACTCTTGTAGATAGTACATATTGGGTTGTCGAAACGTCATGATGCATGTTTGCGACAGATGGCACTAGTTCATTTTTGAAAGTACTTGAATCATTCACATCTATGTTATTCTATGTCATTTGACTGCTGACAGTTCTAGCTTCATTCTGAAAAAAAAAATTGAGCGATTTGGTTGAGTTTTGGAGATTTCACAAGTTGAAGACGGAAGACCAAACTGTGCTTTTTTGCCATATTTTACTGTTTTACTTCCATGAAGGGAAGAATGCGCGTCGAGCTTGTGAAAAGTTGCAAAAAGTTTACGGTGACAATACTCTACAAGAATGTCAGTGCCAACGATGGTTCACGAAATTCTGTGCTGGTGATTTTGATCTCAATGACGCTCCTCAGTCAGGGAGGCCCACTGAGGTTGAGGAAGACAAAATAAAAGCATTGATTGAGTCAAACCCACATTACATAACACGAGAGATTGCAGAAATATTGAACATCCAACATTCAAGCATTTACGACCACCTGAAGAAGCTGGGGTACGTAAGTGAGCTCAATATTTGGGTTCCACATGAACTCAAAGAAGTTCATTTAATGGCACATATAAACATCTGCAATATGCTCATTAAACGTGAGGAAAATGATCCTTTTTTGAAGCGACTGATAACTGGTGATGAGAAGTGGATTGTTTACAACAATGTGGTGCGCAAACAGTCTTGGTCCCGACATGATGACTCGCCTCAAACGACATCGGAAGCAGACATTCATCAGAGGAAGGTGATGCTCTCAGTGTGGTGGGATTTTAAACGTGTCGTGTTTTTCGAACTCCTACCAAGGAACCAAACAATCAATTCGAATGTAGGCGATTGGACAGTTTGAATGAATCCATCATCCAGAAACGTCCAGAGCTTAATTGTAAAGGAGTTGTGTTCCATCATGACAACGCGATACCACACACAAGTTTGATCATCCATCAAAAATTATTGGAGCTTGGATAGGATGTGTTGCCACACCCACCATACTCACCTGACCTTGCGCTGTCTGACTTCCACTTGTTTCGCTCTCTTCAAAACTCCTTGCATGGTATAATGTTCAATTCAGATGAGGCTGTAAATCAGCACCTTATTCAGTTTTTTGCAAATAAAGACAGGTCTTTCTATGAACAAGCAATTATGAAGCTCACTGAAAGATGGCAAAAGGTTATCGATCAAAACGGGCAATATATCATTGATTGATCTTTGTTCTTTATATAAATAAATGACCTTTGAAAAACATAGACAAAATATGTCATGACTTTTCTGACAACCCAACAGTTGAGCAAGTCTTGCTTTTTTAATCCATTCTGATAATCTCTGACTTTTAATTACTATTTAGTCCATTAGTGTCTAATACAACTATTAATAATATGGTAGGATTTAGACCTGTCAATATGTTTGAACATCTGCTCTTATATTTAACACTTCTTTTTACTTCTCTTCTAACTTCTTAAGATATATACTTAGTTTATTAATTTTCAGCCTTTTTCTTTTCTGAAGTTCACTCTAAGTAGTGTTTTACCAGGTGTGATAAAAAAATATGGTGAACGTTTAAAAAAAAATTACAGTAAAAGACACATTGCTATTAACCCCCCTCAAACCCCCCTCCCCTTTGCTTTGAACACACTCACCCTATCATTTGCCACTTTCTGAAGCAGCTCTGGAAGTCCGCTTTCATGAGTGTCTTTAGTTGTGCCATCATGGCTGCCTTGCCATGGCAACCTAAGCCACTCCTTTATTCCTTACCCACAGAAACTATACAATAATAAATGTTTGTTTTCTAGGTCACTAAGTTTAAGGATCATTTTTTACACAGTAGATAACGAGTATACCAAGTTTCATATGCTTTTCTCCCAACAGAATTGCTGAGAGGTATATCTCCAAAACCTCTCTTCTTAATGGGTCTAATTACTTGCAGGTTGTTGCCTCTCACTCAGACTCCGCAAGTGAAGGTTCCTCTTCCTGAATGAGGGTCTGCTCTCACTATCTGCCTGATGACCACCTTCCTCAATTATGCTCACTCAGTAGGAAAGCTTGGGCCAGAAAAATATCATCCAGAAACCTAAATCTTAGATAATTATCTCCCTATGATCATCTCTTTTTTTCTTCTCTGTCAGGAGATAAGTATAATGTGAATAAATTGTTAGAGGTGGGAGCAAATGTGTCATTATCCTTGGTTCTGAGACATAATTATACTTTAAAACAGTTATCCCAATTTGGTTGTTTTGGAAGAACCTAAAGCTTTATAAAATACAGACCCTATGTGTAGGCATCACTCTAATGGTTCTAATTCAGTAGATCTGAAAAGAGGCCCAGGAATCAATGGGGTTTGTTTTTTTAATTGCTAAATTATTCTGATCATCCACTGTTGTTTTTTCTACTTCCTTATTATATTTATCTGTTTTTTCCCCTCTGGAATATAAGCTCCACAAAGGCACATAAGTTCATCTGTCTTGTTCCTGATATATCCCTAGCAACTATTACTGTGCCTGGCACACAGATGACCAATGAACGTTGAATAAGTAAACAACAATTTTAGAAGTTGATGAGTGCTCTGGAAAGAAATAGAGCTGGGTGTGGAAGATTGGGAATGCAACATGGGGTATACACTATTTAAAGTTATAGTAGGGTAGACTTCACTGAACAATGACTTGAGGAGGTTAAGGAATGTGCTGCATGGGTATCTAAAGGGAGAGGGTTCCAGGCAAAGTAAAAGCAGCACCAAAGGCCTTGAGTCTGGAATATTCCAGAAAAATCAAGTAGACCAGAGTGCCTGGAGTGGAATAAACAAGGAGAGTACTAGGATGTAGGAAATCAGAGAGATAAAGAGGTAAATCAGATCATGTATAGTTTTTTACACACACACGAAAGAACTTTGGCTTTTAAGAAATGACGAGCTACTGCAGTGTTTGAACAGAGGCATTGCATTTTTAAAGGATCATTCTCGCTCTTTGGGTTGAGAACTGAATATAGAAGGGCAGGAAGGAAGCACAGACAGTAGAAGGTAAGCTAAGCCTTACTAAAATGACTTTGAGCAAAAATTGGAAGAAACTGGACACAATGAGTGAAAACAACCTTCTTGAGCTTTTGTTGAAAGGGGCAACAGAGAAATTATTCAAGCAAAGGTTTTATTTTTTAAGATGGTAGACATAACAGTGTATTTGTATGCTAATGGAAAGGACCCAATAGAGAGAAAAGCATGGCTGTTTCCCAAACCTGTGATTTTAAACTCTAGAAGAGACAAAGAACCAGTGAAAGAGAAGGAGAGGAAGACCAGTAAAGATACAAGGAACTCTTGAAGAACAAGTCACTGAGAATACTTTTATGTAGAGACAATAGCTTCAAATCGCAGAGAATCACATCAGGAGAGAATGATTTGCCACAGAAGAGTTGGCCAACCTTTTTCTCAAATCTCCATGGGGGAGGTACTGTTGACCTTCTAGTTCACATTACCACCATTTTCTCCTTCAGTTTATTTTATTCTCTGGTAAACTGGACATGGCTTATATTCCCATTTAAATCCTACCTCTCCACTCTCCACACCATATTCACTCAGCACGGCATATGCCAGCTGCTCTCTTTATTTTGCAAATACCATAGCAGAATTAAATGGGTGGGTTAACTGCCCTGATGATATTTCTGTTCAAGATTTATCTAGATCCGTTTCTTAACCTGCGCAGTCTGACATCTTGGGCTGGATATTCCTTTGTTGTGGTAAGTGCTGTCTGATGTGCTGTAGGGTGTTGAGCAACATCCTTGGCCTTTACCCACCAAACATCAATAGTACCTTCCTTTTGCCCCCACCTCCTGCTCAGTGTGACCACACACACACACAGTCATCTCCAGACATTGTCAACAACCCAGGGGTAAAAATAGCCCCCAGTTGAGAACACAGATGTAGATGTAAAATTTCTCAATACATTAATAGATCCTGGTGGTGTTCATGATAATACATGCGATAAGCTGGGGTCTTATTACCTATATCTTTATTCTGTGCTTTTATCATAGATATCATTGTTAACTCTCCACTGCTTACCACTGTTCTCAAAAAGAATGCAATAACTTCACCCTCATTTTAAA
Source organism: Hipposideros armiger (assembly GCF_001890085.2). NCBI lineage: Eukaryota > Metazoa > Chordata > Mammalia > Chiroptera > Hipposideridae > Hipposideros > Hipposideros armiger. The sequence goes on from NW_017731707.1 coordinate 945,005, forward strand.
AACTGATACCTCTCTACAAATGATTGGACTGAGGAGAATGAAGAAATGAGAACAGGTGAACCATGGAAACTTAAAATACTATTGGTGATATTTTGTCATCTGAGGCTTTTCAAAATATTTGCCTTTATTTGATTTTTTTCTATCAACTGATAGCTAATAACCTAAAGTTGGTTTTATTGCATTGGGTGCATAAGTGTGTATTACTTTGACTTTGATTTATTAAAAAAAAAAATCACAGAACCAGAAGAGCCTAATCAAGCGTGGAAAAGAACACATTTTAATTCAAAACCTAGTGCAAAGTTCCAGTATTAAGACAGTGGGATTGGCACAAAAATATATGAACAGACTAGTGGAACAGAATAGTCAGAAAAAGTTTATGACCTGTATCAACGCAAGTCTATAAAGGAATGAATGGTTTTTCAATATATGATATTGGAATATCAGATATTTTATGGTACAAAATGAAACTTGACCCCAGCCAAACATGATATACAAAATTTAATTTGAGATATATCACAGTTTTAAATGTGTAAAACAATAAAGCTTTTAGAATAAAAAAGGAAAATTTCTTCAAGGCAGTTAAATAGAAAACAAAAGGCACTAACTATAAATGGCTGAATTCATTAAAATGAAGAACTATATGTACTCATCAAAAGACACAATTAAGCAAGTCAAAAGGCAAACACAGACTGAGAGATTTTCCTGATACATATATTCAATGAAAGACTCATATCTAAATCAGTAACAATATGATAAATAATCCAACTGTTTTTTAATAGGCAAAAGACCCGAAGAGGTCTGTCACAAAACAGGCTATTCAAATGGCCAACAAGCATACAAAAACATGTTCAATTATTTGTCACAGAAATAATTAAAATATAACACACCTACCAGATTGACTGAAATTAAAACGACTCTCAATATCAAATATTAACAAGGATATGAAGCAACAGTTGAAACTCATATTACTGATAGGAAGGTAAATTAGTTCAACCACTCTGGAAAACTGGCAATAGGAAAACTGATGGCACCATACCCTAAAATGAAACATACACGTATCCTACAATCCAGCAATTGTGTCCTAGGTACATACCCACGAGAAATGAGTGCACACATATCCACCAAAATATATGCTTTAAGAATGTTTACAGCAAAATTATTCATTACGAGTCAAAAACTTGAAGCCCAAATGTCCATTAGTATAAAAATAAATCAATCACAGTATAGTCTCATAATGGAATACTACACAGTAATTTAAAAAAAAAAAAAACCCTAATGGTACTTAAAACAAAATAGATGACTATTACATACATTATGTTAAGTGATGCATTTATATGAAATTTAAGATCAGGCACAATGATAGAAGACAGAATAGTGATTACCTTTTGACGGTGGTATGAACTAGGAAGGGGCATGAGGAAACCTGGAGAGATAGAATGTTCTACAAATTTATATGGATAGTGGTTTCAGGGCTCCTATAGTGAATACAGGTAACTCTTGAGTTTTGCTGCAAAGCAGAGAATCAGTGCATTAGTGGGCCAAGCAAGTGGGGATAGAAGTTTCCTGGAAAATGGGGAAATCACCTATTTTAGTGTTGATAGGAATAATTAAAAAGCAAGATACAACTGATGATGAGAGAAGTAATGTCAGGGTGGGAGGGGAGGAGACGGAGATGATCAGCCCATGTGGGGAAAAGGAAGCTCTGAAGTCACAGATGAGAAGCCAGTGATTGTATAGGTGGGTCAGTGTTGTAATGGGAGCCTGGAAAGTCCTTTTCTGATTGTTTCCATTTTCTCAGAGTTAGGAAGCAAAACTGCCCGTGAGGATTGAGAAAGTGACTTAGAAGTATGATAAGAGAGAAGGGGAAATAATCAAGACAGTAGCACAGTGAATGGACCAGAGATCTATATAGCCGTGCGGTAAAGTAGCATTGTGGCTCACTTAAGGTTAGGGTAATGAATTTAGGTAGTGTGGCTGTTTTCCTCCAGGTATGTCCAGCTACACAGGTGCAAGCACCTGAAAGTGGAGCGTTGGATTTAACTAGCTTTGCAGTTTTGCCAGAGCAAGTGTAAATTTTGTGAGTGAGAACATATGTACCTGGAAATCTTTTTACCAGTTGGGACATAATTAGCGCTAGACTCTTTCCATGGGCAAAACTAGGAGAGAATCTTAAACACTTTAAAACAAGTTCATGTTAATATTTAATTTACACTTAATATTACAGGGATATTTCTGAAGTTTTCATTTTATATATTTGTATCTCTTTTCTCTGGCAGTGAAAAACTTGGGTCCTGATTAATTCTAATACCAGTATTACTATCAGCAATAAAATGACCTAGTTAAGTTGTAAGATCGCTCTGCACTAATTTTTGTTCTTAGAATAGATTCCATTAAGGATGTACAGATGGAATATTATATTCAACATTCACTTGGAATAATTATTTTCTCTGTATTGATCCCACCAATAATGAAATAGTTAATCGCTGGAGTTAAATTTGGATGTTTACATTTCATATGCCTCCTAAATTATTTTTATATATACAAAATACATTGGTAAAAGCAAGTCAAAACTATATAAAAGGTTATACTGAGAGTCTTGCTTCCATCCCTCTCCCCATGGTCTCTTTATCCCTTAGAGATAACTGTTTCATTACTCTGTAAAGCAAAGAATTAAATATTTATCCTTATCTTGGGGGAAGAACTAAATTGATGAGGGAACAGTCTTCTTTATAGAAAAATGTCAGCTAATAAATGTAAAAATTATTTTATTGGAAAAAATTTTCTGCAAAGCTGAGTTAAATAATTTAGACAAGGATTTTAAAACCATTGGGCAAAAGGTTGTTGAAGATGACGATACTGGCACACAGCTATAGTATCACCCCACAGATTACTTGCTTATTGCAAAGGAAAAACATATCTTATAATTGAGAGATCTGGCATTGTATCATCTTAGCCACGTGATCAGCCTTGACATTATGTGCTCACGGATGGGATACAATACGAAATACACGGCATTTAGCCATGAAGCACTCTTGACAAAAATGTTTAACATGATTCAGCTGAATCTTTGGCCTAAACTTCCAGTTAATGGAAATATCGGAGATAAAAGAACAAGTTAAACAATCAGACAAATCCAGAGTGTGGGCCATCCTATAAAACAACTAATCTATTTCTTCTAATAGGCAATGTCAAAGGGGAAAGTGGCAGAGCTGTTCTAGGTTAATAGAGAATAAGACTAGATTTTAAAACGACATAATGACTCACAAACAGTAAGGTACGAAAAGTACATTTTGTGATAAGAAGCAACTCATTATTACTCTTACATTTGTGTGTGAAGTATATAAACACATGTGAAGTATGTTATTGATTCTTTACACTGGTAACAAGATGGACATTGAACATTAGAATTGCAAAAAGTTTATTTATATAAACCATTTAATAACATTTCACTAAAGTTTCAAAAAAAGCGAAATTTTTTTTAATTGGGGAATTGGGGGAGGGAACAGACAAGTTGCTGTCCTTTGGTTCTTCATTCTAGTTGTGGAGGACGTCACTTCACTGGCCCATGTCAGTATTGTGATCATTGCATTCTTCCCAGGTGAGGCAGTTGCTTGCCGGACATTGGACGGCCGTTCACAGCAGTTCACAGCAGCTCACGCTGGCTGCCAGCTGCTCACGGTAGCTCACAGCAGCCCACTGCAGCAGGGGCTGCAGCCTACGCAGTCGCCGGCAACTCACAGCAGCCCAGCTCCAGGTCAAGCTGTTGTTCACCATCTTAGCCGTAGAGGGCGCAGTGTCACTGGCCCTCACGTGGGATCTGAACCGGGGCCCTGCTGGTCAGAGCTGACGTCCCAAGCCAACTCTAACCAATGTGCCACTCGGCCGCCCCCCCCCAAAAAAGCTAATATTTTAATTTAAACTTTTATTTAAAATTAGACAGTAATTATATTTGTATTTTGCGTTTGTTTTAATAATTTTGAATATTTAACACAACTATTTTGAAAACAAAAATATTTTTTCATATTTATTTTATTTTCATTTTTGATGAAATATATTTAAATATACATTTGGAGTACTTTTTTATCATTCATATCACTGGCAACAGAGATTATGAGAAAATTCTTATTATAAGAATGTATTTCATGATTTTGCTAGAATGAAGGCAAGACAAATAAGAAAGCTTCCTCAAATAAAGATCTGAAAAGACAAGAAAAGATAAACACAATGGAAGAATAGCCAAATACATAGAGAATAGGATAAAAATAAGCAGTATTCCTGATGGAGAGACCTGAACAAAAAAAACAGAAGCATTAATCAAAGACAGATGTCTTTTTCACTCATTGAAACATTGCTGTTCAACACCCAGGTATGTGCAGTAAATTCATTATCTTTTTGCACTTTGTCATATAAAAGCCATGATGCTACACATCTTTTTCAATGTTATTGTAATGAAAATTTACTTGCCAAGGTAAGCAGGTAGACTATACTTTTGTTAGCTTGATTCCAACAATTTAAATATTTAGACATTATATGTGGATCTCCATTTGAACTCTTGCCTTGGGCCCTGTACATATTAGGCATGGGCCTGACTGCAATTTTAAATAGCAATAAATATTAAGCAATATCTATAAAGTTTTCAAAGAGAATATCCTATAACACTAGAATGTTAAAACCATCGATACCTATTCAAGTACACCATCCATGAATCCTTCTTGGAAAAGTCACATAAAGCTGTCCACCAAATGATCCAAAATTAAGAGCTCTTTCAAGACTTGGAGATTTCTGGGAAGATGGAAGTGTGAATGCATTTCTACTGTTCAACTCTCTCAACTTGAGCTCAAATACCAACTACTTCCCTCAAATAGGAAGGCAGAGTGTATGAGCTAAACCTCAAGTCTGCTCAGATCTTTTCAGAGAGTGAACTCAGGACTTTCCCTTCCAGGCCAGATAGAACCCTGAGTCTTGAAGAAAGAGCAAGAGCCCTGGGGTGAGGATAGAAAAGTCACTGATGGATGATCACATCAGACCTTATGACTATTCCTTTTCGTATCTCTGGCCGTGGGGGAAAAGTGAGAGCTGATAGATGGAATCCTACCTGCCCCAGATTCTGAAAAGCCCAGGGAGCCGAGTTCTCAGTAGGAGATAAACAAACTCCTGGCTTGAGTACCAGCAGGTGACAACACAGAAAACACGGGTGCCTCTCACAACTGGTGGAGTTACGCTGGAGGTACACCGGCAGCAGACTTGGGCCTAAGGGGGTAACCCTGTGGAGCAGGAAAATAACAAGGCCCCTCAGCTGCAGCCAGAGGGGGTAGGAACAAACAGAACACCCAGAACCGAGATCATCTCCTGAAATTGAACTACTTAAGGGCAGAGAAGCCACCTTACACATACAAAATGAAAGTGTGTAAGGAAATCTGGTTACAAATCACACACCATGGATCTTAAAATTTTAAATTAAGTTGACAAATCCAAGCATAGAAAGGTCGCTATTTTGACCTCCATTAATTAAAAATAAGTGAAACATTAAAAATCAACATTCAGCAAGCACGCAAAAGAATGGAACTTGAGAGAAAAGATGGCAACTAATCTGCACAGGTTCAAGGGCATCTCTCATAAAAAAAAATCACAGGAGTGCCAGGAGAAGTTAATGAAATATAGATGAAGGAAAGGTGATAATTAAACAAATTAATAGAAGGAAATTTAAGTCTGTAGATTGAAGGGGTGAGGAGCCTGTTAGGATTGAGAAAATATACACGCTTAGATTAGCTTCACAAAACCCTCTATTTCAAGAATAAAATCATACAAGCTTCTAGACTGAAAGAAAAAAAGAATCATCTCCCACTTAAAGATCTGTATTGAATTTTTTACAAAACTCTAACAATACAAGATAAAATCAGCTAGCTTCTTTCTTAATCAAATTTGAGTCTTTTCTTGAATATGTTGCTAAAATGGTTTAGGTAAACCGGTATCATTTATTTCCCTACCTGGGAATATTTTTTCACTCAGTAAATGAAGGGTATCTGGGCTGGGTAACAGACACTTGTATAGTACGTAATGTCCAGGCACTGCTCTGAGCATGTTAGCAGTAACTCTCTTAATTCTCACAACAACCTATGAGGTAGATGTTGTTATAATTCCTATTTTACAGATGAGAAATGAAAGTACAGAGAGGTTAAAAAGCTCGCCCAAAGTCACAAGCTAGTTAAGTCGCAAAATCTTCTCTGCTAACATCAGCCAATGTGCAATATAATATTAAAAGCCATATGCAGAACATAGACATATAAAAAGGAACAATTCATGCAGATACAATGGTTATAAATCTGTAAGCACTAACACACATAGATTTGACTTCAAAAAAATTCTATTTGTAGATGAGAATAAACACCAAAATTTAAGTCATGAAATGATATACTTGTAAAAGTATTTATGATGCAAAACAAATAAATAGCTCCTAGAAAACAAAAGTAAAAAGCAACACGACAGAAAAATTGACTAGGGATATAAATATGCAGGAGTAAATATTTATAAGCCAAAAAGTAAATCCAAATATGCATATGAAACTATTTTGAAAACATTACTACACAGAAAAATACAAAGTAACAATGATATATCACTATATCCATGAGATTGTTAAGAATTAAGGACCTCAGTTAATACCTTACCAAAGTCTGTGGCTGACAAGTTGTTGTAAGCTAGCCCCTTCTGACCGCATTTCTTTCCACTTTTCTCTGTTACTCCCCTGAAGTCATTGTCTAGCTAGTGATCTTCAAACACAAAAAAAACTGTCCCCTCTGCCTGACACATTCTCTCCTTAGATACCATGCCTACTCTTTCATGCAAATCTTTACCTAAAAGTCAACTGTGCGTCAATTTGCCCATCACCCAATTTAATATAGAATCCCTTTCCCACAATGCTCCTACTTTATTTTCCTTGAGAACACTTATCAATTACCTAGTGTAACTGATTGTTTTATTGTACATGTACAATATTTATTGTATTAGATTTAGACTGTATTAGTTTTAATGTATTTGTTTATTGCCTGTCTCCCTCAGTAGATTCTAAACTCCATGAGTGCAGGAACTTTTTCATTTGAGTGCATGAAAATAGTATAAAACACATGACAGAGACACTATAAATATTTGCTGAATGACAATGAGCAAACACCTAACGCTAGTAAAGGTACTAATAAAATGGAACTCTTCTACACTTAGGGGGAATATGCAGATTTATAACAGCATGTTTGAATTATGTAAAATTATGCATGTGTATGACAACATTCTCTTTAATCCGGCAATGGGTCACCATCCCCATAATCTAAATACAGCTCCAAAATATGAGGACATATGCATAAGATGTCTATAATGGCAATACTTGCAGAGGAAAAAAACCTAGAAATACGAATGCTCATCAATAAGGATATGGTTGAATAAAGTGCGGCACATAAACAGCATAGATTGTGCAGGCTTTACAGTAACTGAAATTAGATCTGTGCCTGTTGACTTACGAGGATTTGTACTACATAGGAAGCACAAAAGGCAAAATCCAGATACATATGTATAATGTGAGCTCATTTTCTAAAACAATGACTAAACCTCCACTCTATACGTGGTTGCATATTTAAGCAGAGTGAAAGGTAAGTTAAAAGATTTTTAATGATGGTTATGTGGGATCTGGGAATGGTAAGGAAAAAATAAATTCTCTTTTGAAAAATGTCTACACCAAAATAAACGCAAGACATGGACACCTTATGTACAATTTTATACATGGGACAAATACTATAGGTTGTCTAACAGCCATTCCCAATAATTCTTGCTATCAAAGTCTACTTCTCTATAAAGCAGAAAATGCCAGAAGCACTCTTTCCCAACCTGCCTTGCAGATGAGACATGACCATGTAACCTGACCAATGGAAAGTAAAGATCTGCTAGGGTCTCCTAGAAAAGATTTTTCTCCTTGAAAAGAGACAAAAGAAGTATTACTTTTTCCCTTGCTTCCTGCTTTTGAACACAGTTATCTGAGGAAGTTATGGCTGAAACTTTGAAAGCCATCTTGTGACTATAATAGAAAAGCCAAGAAAATCAAGAGAAGCCATCCAAAGCCGACTTTGCGAAGCTGCTATAAATCCCATAACCATCCACACCTAGCCTTCTTATGTTGTATACTTAACTAATAAACCGCTAACGTTGACATTACTTTTAGCCAAATATTTGGGTCAACTGCAGCCCAACATAGTAACTAGCCCTGTTTATGTGATTATGAATACATGAAAATTTGATCAAAATACTAACAGTAGCCCTCATACTTTGATAAATTGTTTGGATTTTTAATAACCAAATATCATTTATATAGTCAGATCGAAAAAATAAAGCTGATTTCATTATTTTTAAAAATGATGTCTTTGGGGTCAGTCAGTAGCTAAGACAAAATAGAGAGATATTTAGATGCTATAAATGTGATTATAAAACACAGGGCAAATTGTCAAAATTACTACTCATGAGGAAACAGACACTGTAAAAAGAATTGAAGTAATTTAGCTTTTTAAAAAAACTAAATGGTAAGAGTTGAACCATTTTCTTAAACAAAAGGGGCTAAAAATATGACATGTCACGGAATGGTTAACATTGACAAAGAATAAAGAGTACAAAGTTAAGGATGTTTGGAGACTTAAGATATCTACTACAAGAATCAAAACTAAAATACACATTTTAGAAAGACAAAAGCAAATAGCTTAAAGCAAAACACTGAAAAAAGTAGCAATCAAGCATTTAAAAAAAAAACCTAAGATACCTATCACTGAAGATATAAATTATAACAATAATCTTCTGTATGAGACATATGATTTCAGACAGGATTAAAAATGACTAAATCTGGATTCCAATTGAAAATAATAGACTGAAAATAAATTTAACTCCCTTCCTTCCCCACAATCATAATGAGATAACTGACGAGGAACAGGGCTTCTGATGTGAAATAGCTGTGTGTATCAGCGTCTTTCCCTCTCTTCCCGGCAACTGGACAAAAGCAACAAGAATACAGGGACAGGGAAAGCCTGTGACCTTTCTCATTGAAATATAGGAAAAGTATAATCCATAGACACCAAACAAGAAATAAGTTCTGCCAAGAGCACCTGAGACTGTACAGAAGAAATCAAAACAGGCAGTGGTGGCAGGTCTCAGAAGGCACTAGCAGATTCATTTGTACCCTAAAACGCATGATCTTTACAACCAGTGCAAAAACTAACTGAGGGCTGTCACAGGCAAAGGGAATAAATAGCTGAGGTGGTATCAAGAACGCCCAGCAACAGAAAAGGTGAGAAACGCAGGAAAGTACACTTAAATTTCAATTCACTAAATTACTTTTTTATATGAGCACATCAAAAATACTACCAAAAATAAAACGAAAAAGAAAACAGCACAAGTGAATACTCCTTCAGAAATATAAAAATTACAGTAAAAAAGAATAAAATGGTTTTTCTTTTCAGGCTATTCTTGTAGCAACTGAAACCTGACTAACTTAAGAAAGGGGGGGTGGTATTTATTGGGTTGTCAGAAAAGTCATGACACATGTTTGCGACAGATGGCACTAGTTCATTTTTGGAAGTACTAGGGTCATTTGCATCTATGTTATTGCTATGTCATTTGACAGCTGACAGTTCTAGCTTCATTCTGAAAAAAAAATGAGCGATTTGGTTGAGTTTTGGAGATTTTACAAGTTGAAGATGGAAGACCAAACTGTGCATTTTTGCCATATTTTACTGTTTTACTTTCAAAAAGGGAAGAATGTGTGTCAAGCTTGTGAAAAGTTGCATCAAGTTTACGGTGACAATGCTCTACAAGAACGTCAGTGCCAATGATGGTTCACAAAATTCCGTGCTGGTGATTTTGATCTCAATGATGCTCCTTGGTCAGGGAGGCCCACCAAGGTTGATAATGACAAAATAAAGGCAATGATCGAGTCAAACCCACATTACACGACACGAGATTGCAGAAACATTGAACATCCATCATTCAAGCATTCACGACCACCTGAAACAGCTGGGATATGTAAGCAAGCTCGATATTTGGGCTCTACATGAACTCAGAGAAGTTTATCTGACAGCACGTATAAACATCTGCAATATGCTCATTAAACGTGAGGAAAACGATCTTTTTTGAAGTGACTGGTAACTGGTGATGAGAAGTGGATTGTTTACAACAATGTGTTGTGCAAATGGTCTTGGTCCCGACGTGATGATTCGCCTCAAATGACATGTGGTGGGATTTTAAAGGTGTCGTGTTTTTCGAGCTCCTACCAAGGAACCAAACAATCAATTCGAATGTGTACTGTCAGCAATTGGACAGTTAGGACGAATCCACCATCCAGAAACGTCCAGAGCTTTTTAATTGTAAAGGAGTTGTGTTCCATCATGACAATACGAGACCACACACAAGTTTGATCACCTGTCAAAAATTATTGGAGCTTGGATGGGACGTGTTGCCACACCCACCATACTCGCCTGACCTTGCGCCGTCAGACTTCCACTTATTTCACTCTCTTCAAAACTCCTTTGTGTGGTATAACGTTCAATTCAGATGAGGCTGTAAATCAGCACCTTGTTCAGTTTTTCTCAAATAAAAACAGGACCTTCTATGAACAAGGAATTATGAAGCTCACTGAAAGATGGCAAAAGGTTATCAACCAAAACGGGCAATATATCATTGATTGATCTTTGTTCTTTATATAAATAATTGACCTTTGAAAAACAAAATACGTCATGACTTTTCTGACAACCCAATATTTGCTCACAGAATGCAGAAATCATTGAACAAAAAGTAGGGAGAACAGGGAAATACAGGCCTCAGGAACAGCTGGAACCAGGAACCCAAAGACACCAGGCCTCACATTCTTCTTCATTCTGTGGTGTGTACATATGTACGTGCAAACACACACACACACACACACAGCCCTTAAAATATATTCAATATCACTCATAATAAGAGCACACTGAAACTATACCAAAACAGCATTTCTTCTCTTTCCATTGGCAAACATTAAATGACATGACATGCTGTTGATGAGACCATAGGGAAACTCTCATACACTGCATGTGGCAATGCACACTGACACAAACCTTAAGGGATTAAAAAAACTACATACACACTTACCTTTTAACCAAACAATCCCATTTTCAGTTGCTTCACCTGAAGATACATGAAAATTTAACTGTACATGATTATTCACTGCAGCATTGTTTGTAGTTGCACATATTGGCATACATGTGGTGATATACTCTTATAGGAGAGTGGCTGAATAAACTACGGGACAGATAATGGGGTACTTTGTAGCTGTTAAGATCTCTGTGAACTGATGTGGAACTATTTCCAGGATACATGTCAGATGAAATAAAGTACGCTCAAGACATCTGTAGTATGTTACCCTTGGTGTAAGAAAGAAGAGGAAATAAGAAAATATACATGTATCTACTCTTTGGGGCAAAAAGAAATAAAAGATAACCCAGAAGACACTTGAGTTTGGTTACCTACAGGAAGTGGGTAGAAATGGGGTAGAAAAGACCGGAGGAATTGGGGGGCGGGGAGGTCATTTTTCTGAGTATAATTTTATAAACCATTCTGACTTTTGGAACCATGTTAATGTTTTACACATGCAAGGGAAAAGAAAGGGAAGGAGGGAGGGGAAAGAGGAAGGGACAAGGGGAAACAGGAGGGAGAAAAAAGAAGGAAAAGGGAAGGGAAGGAAAAAAAGAAAAGGGCAAGGGAGGAGAAAAATAAATGATAGGGACAAGGTGACCTAAATAAAATACAAACAGAAACAAATGAACAAAATGATAATTCAAATAACAGCAAGTCTACACTGAAGGAAGGGATGTGTGGGAGGGAGAACGAAGTTTTGAACACAGTATCTGAACTAAATGCCTTAAATCTAAAGAGAAAATGAACTCTCAACATATCTTGAATTCTTAGGTTTCTTTTTTTGCAAAGGCATAGGCTAGCAATTATGAAATTATTTTCTGTTTATTCTACGATTGAACAAGTAAATATATTGGGGGTATCCTGCTTTCACACTGCACACAGCAAAGCATTTCACAGATTGAGAGAACAGAAAGACCCCCGTGGTACTGGGTTGGAATTAGGGATATCAGTGTCAATTCAGGGATTTAAGGTATAGATGATTATAGAAATAGAGATTATGTATGTATTCATGCACTGATTTCCTAGCTCTCTTTGCTGTGAGAGCTTAGAAGCAATGACACCCTGGTAGCAATGAGTATACCAAGTACCCAAATCTTGGTTACTAAATTCCATTCTCCATGAAAAGAATCAGGGATCCAGGGACCCATCACCAATTTCTGGCCTGAAGAAGTACAGATGAGTCAGGATATGCCTGGGACTTACTTCTGTACCCCAAAGTGAATTCCATCAAAGAATGTGATTATGTCAAAAGGACAAGAAGCCAGCTTGAAGGGGCTCTCAAAGGCCAAATCTGGGACAATATGAACATCAAAATAATGATGGTAAAGGATTACTATCAACTGAATAAAACAGAAACCATGAGTCCACACTGAAATTATATAAATAAGCAGCTCTTCCTTCCGATAGGAAATCAACTAATACAGGATGATTGAAGTAGAAAAATCACCATTTGGCAATCAAAACTGAAGGCCATCACTGAGTACTAAAACTTTGTGAGTAAATTAGTAGAGAAACAGGAAACTCCACTACAAGATACTTATTAACTACAAAGGGAAAATTAGTCTATTTATAATGGAGAAAACCAGACATCACCTTAATCAAGTGTCAAAGTTAACATCACCAGTAATAGAACAAATTGGTATCACGTGCTCCCTGGTATGATGCCCTGAGAAAAGCACTTCTGTTCTTGCCAAACAATTCACATAACATGATTCTGATCACAAAAAAAAAAAACCCACTATTCAAACCCAAAATGAGAAATATTCTACAAAATACTGGCACGTACTCTTCAAACATGTTGAAAATGAGATACCTGAGGACCTGCCCTCAGATTAAAGGCAACTAATGGGATGACAACTGAATGCAATGTATAAACAGGTTTCCATTTCCTCTCACAGAAATTATTGGGGCAGATGGTAAAATTTGAGTATCTATAGATTATACTATTGTATTCATACTAATTTCCTGATTCAGATCGTTGTATTATGGTTATGTAAGAGAAAGTCCTTTCTTTTAGGAAATAGACACTAAATATTTTAGGAAACAACACACTGAAGTATTTAGGGCAAAGAAGAATGTCAGCTTATTGTCAAATGGTTCAGAAAAAAATTTAGACAGATACAGTAAATGTGCTAAAATGATAACATTTGATGAATCTGGGTGAAGGGGATATGAATATTCTTTGTATTCTTACAACTTTTCTGTCATTTTGAAACTATGCCAAAACAAAGTTAAAAAAAAAAAGCAACACCTATTTGGAGTTCACACATAGGTAGGTGCTCTAATTACTGCAGTGGAACCTACTATTTAAGATTCTAACCTAACTAAAGCCATCTGGACTTCTGGAACTGGAGAGAAGCTAGAGGGAAGGGGTTCAGGGCAGGTAACACCAGTGATGCCTACTACAATGAGAAACACTAGCCATTTCTCTGTATGATATAGCATGCAATTAACAATGAAAATTGTCATCTTTTAGCATCAAATAACTGCATTAAATTGTATAAGGCAAAAACCGTTAGAAATACAAGGGGAAAAAACTTATCTACAATCTATTAGCACAAAAGCTTCATTAGGTGAGAGTGTTTTTGTTCTGCTTTGTTATTAGTGTTAACTATTAACCTGGCAAACAGCAAACATTTAATAAATGCACTTTCACATTTACATTATATATACTTACAGATTATAATCATCATGAGGGTGGAACCATGTCTATTTTGTTCTCCAGCCTATTCTGGCTAGCAAATAATAGGCGCTCAATAAATATTTGTTGAATGGCTAAATACGGTCTGTTCTTTTATACCTGTGGGGCACTGAGTAGTAAGAAACATCTTTTAAAGAGTAGAATTCCAGTGGAATAAAAATATTAATGTACATAGTCCCTCTACCTACTTTTTAATTGATAACTTGATACCACACTTGGATAAGAATAATATAGGATCTTTTGCTACAAAGGTAAGTATTCATGTTATTATAGATGATGTGGGTTGACTGTAATGAATTGTGTGCCCTTAAATAGGCAACTAGTCTTGCAGTGTAATTATTGCCTCCCATCAAAAGAACAAACATCGTCTACAGAGTGCCTATATAAAACCAGCATTACTTCTTTTGGCAACATCTTAATTATTTAACTTATTAAGAGTTAACAGTGCCATATGGAAAGATAACTCATTCAGTTGTCTAGAATATTTTAAAAATAAAAATACTAAAAAATAATTTAAAAATATTTTATTTTTATGTTAGGGATTAATTAAAAGTTAAATCATGCTAAGTGAAGTAAATCAGAGAAAGACAAATATCATATGATTTTACTTACATGTGGAATCTAAAAAATAAAATAAACAAACAGAAACTTATACAGAAAATAGCTGATGGCTATCAGACGGGAAGTTGGGGGGCTAGATGAAAAAGGTGAAAGGATTAAGACGTACAAATTGGCAGTTATAAAACAGTCACAGGGATGTAAAGTACAGCTTTATAAAGTACAGGAATATAGTCAATAATACTATAATAAAACTATACATGGTGTTAGGTAGGTGCAAGACTTATCAGGGGGATCATTTCCTAAGTTACATTAAAATGTCTAACCACCATGCTGAACACCTGAAACTAATGTAATACTGAATGTCAACTGTAATTGAAAAATTAAAATAAAGCGAAAAAGTTAAATTAATCAACCGTAAACAAACAATGGAGGCTTTAAAGAGACATTTTTATGGCCAATGTGGGCAACTGGTTATAAACTGCTCTATTAGTTTAATAGGATCACATTATCAGGGGTACTTTTTATGGCATTTAAAAAAATTGTGGCTGGGTGGATGAAGATGGAGACCAGAATAAAAAAGAATTAAGACTAGCATAGAAAAATCTCTGAATGTATTCACATGGTAAAGTTCTTCATGAAACTTGTTTTGGTATGTATGTACATACACTGAGCCACAATTTCAAGCTTATTTTTTATTGTAGGTTGCAGTAAGGATATTTTGAAAAACGTTTTTTATACTCTTTCAGTAGAACCTAAACCCATCTCTGTAGATTTGGTGACATTCCATTCATGTATTTATCAAGCTCAACTTTCACAAAAAGAATGGCAATCTTATTCTAAACTCTGCCCTTAATGCATATCATTACACACATAACTAGTTCTTCAGATACTTGTCGAAAAGTAAAACTCACTATTTAAAACTTATTAAAAAGCACCAATTTAAAGGACTGGCTCTCAATGGGCACAATACCATTGACATTATTACGGATGAGCAATACACAGACGTACCTACATACCTAAGAGCTGGTATCCCAAATGACATTCAAATATCCTGCCAGGCATACATATAAAAATTTTAAAAATCTATTTAAAATATTAGTATTTTTGAGCCTGTATATCTAACACCAAGTAATCTGCAAAAATTTTATATGCTGAATTTTCCAGAAACACATGAAAATTGAGAAAAGATATACTTTTTGTCCAGAACTTTATTAAGTATTGTTCGCCATTTCAGAGTAACTTAATAGTTGTTACATTCACACTGATATTAGGTGTAGGTTCAATTATCAGACCACTTCATTATGTAGTTACACTTGGGCTTCAGTAATTTTACTAAAAACTGCTTTCTTCTAATTTTCCCTCTATTATCCTATTATCTGTTACTCTCTAGTTAGGCAATTTAATATTTTTTTATTTACAAGAGTGGCTAAGCAAGCTGTATTACCGGCGAATTTCACTTCAGAATAAGAGTGTACAATTATACATTTGATTTTACATATGGGGTGTTGTGTCTGACAGATTTAAGAACCACTGATTTAAGGATTTATACACCCATTACCATCCCCCTAGATCAGAGGCCCTTATTTTGGGGACACAAGGACACTCAGTCTAAGGAATCTATGGAGTGGCTTCAGATTAACCGAATTTCTGAATAGTACATACAATTTTTAATATAGATAGATAGATATTATATCCCCCACCCCAGGGATTTAACACATAACTTTATTCCATCAAAACTGTTAGATTAAGAGCCATCACATTATATTCTGATACTGTATACACCAGGCTGGATTATAAACTTGGATCTCAAAATGTGGCCGAGTCCACCAACCAATTACATTTATGGAATTGTAATACGCATCACTTCATCAAACTGCACTGACGAACTTTTAACTAACTTGAGTAAGTTTATACATCTAATAGATGGCAAAACTAGAATTTGAACTCAGGTTGCCTGACACCAAAGTTCATGTGTGCTTTTCTGGAGCAGGTGGCTGTTTTTTCTTTCATCTTACTGAGGAATATCTACTGGATAGTCTTCCTTTGGCATAGCCTGTTAAGATAACTTAGAGAAAAAATTGTGTCCCACATATAGCAGTTGCCCAGGCATGACATTAGCATTTTTGAATGACTTGCTTCTCCCTTTTGACGGGTCACTAGAATGGGCTTTATGGAATGCATTTTGCACCCTTAATCTTTTTGGCTTAATCTTTTTTCACATTTTCCCCTTTTCTTCATTTCTTTACTTTCTGTAATAAAGGAACGAATAAAGGCGTATTACATGTACTACAAGAAATATACTAGTAAAGGTCTACAGAGTGAGAACAAGCTTTGTTGGATGATTCAGAAATCACTTTGCAATCCTTTTTATAATTTAAAACACCAACTATCATTTTGATAAGAAGTACAGAAGCTCTCGTATTTTCCAGTTTGAAAAAGCCCTGGTTACCTTGGCTTTCCTAACAGCAGTAAAAGAAATCTTAACTTGCAGAAAAACAATGAGCATTTGAGGAGGACATGTGCAAAAAGTAGGGAGGTCAGGTAAGATATCTTTTAGCATAAGGAGCCAAACAGTACCGGGGACAACAGGAGAAACCATGGTGGACTCAGAGACATTGTCCAAGAGGAAGGCAGAGGAAGAAATGATGATGAAAATCACACTTAGTTGACTGTATTGATAAAGCAACCAGGTGGAAATGGGGTTAGGGGTTTGCTGAAGGGAAAAGGAAATGGAAAGAGGATAAGGTTATTTGCTTTTTGTCAACACCATCATTACGACACATTTAGAGGGGCAGCAAACTTTTTCTATGAAGGGCCAGGTAGTAAATATCTTAGGCTTTGTGGCCAGTTTCTGTCAAAACTAGCCAACTCTGCCACTGCAGCACAAAAACAGCTACAGACATATGTAAACAAATGGGTGAGGCTATATTTTAATAAAACTTTATAAAACAGAATACAGGCCAAATATGGCTGATGAACTAGTTTGCTGACCCCTGATACACAGGTCCAATAGGCAGGGAGAGCCATGGATCTGAAGTATAACAGGAAGGTTGTGGCTGAAGACAGATTTGGAAGTCACTGTCACCAATAGTGACAGGATGGAAAACCTAGAAACGGCAGAGATAGAAGATACGAACATTTAAAGACAGAACAAATAAATAGCAACACTTCTAAAAAAGCATGAAGAGGTAAATAATTAGTCATTCCTGAAAGGAGAAAAAGTGTGTGAAATAGGAACTTATGATTCCCTTAAATACCATTCTGGCTCAATTACAAATCCTTGTGTTTGGAGATGTGCAGGACGCTGCAATACTTAAAGCCCCAAATGTATATGTAACGCATTAACACTATGACATAACGAGACAATGCAAAGAAGAGTCAAGTGGGGGCAAACCTTATGCCGGACGTAGCTTAGAGACCTCTACGTCAAACAAAATGTCAGGAATCACGCACAGACCACTCACCCAAAACGGGTCAAAGGTTGAAGACAAAAATAAAGCAAAAAAATAATACCCTTCGAAACAAAACAAATGCCAAGGTGAACTGATTGCATGACATAAGGATGTTTTGGGAAATGCTTTCATTTCAAAAATTGTTAAGTTAAATTCATTACAAGGCTTAAAAATAAAACTAGGTCCAATATTGTATTCGATTCAAGCTTTT
Organism: Hipposideros armiger; assembly: GCF_001890085.2. Classification (NCBI taxonomy): domain Eukaryota; kingdom Metazoa; phylum Chordata; class Mammalia; order Chiroptera; family Hipposideridae; genus Hipposideros; species Hipposideros armiger. The sequence goes on from NW_017731707.1 coordinate 963,123, forward strand.
TCAATGTTTACAGATAAAACAGAATTACTAACTTACTGCTTGTCTTTGGGAAAAGTACAGTCTAGCAAATAGGCTATTTTACTTGTATTTATAACAACATTGGCTCATTAAAATAACATAAAGCAATTAAAACCCAATCCAAAAAAAAAAAAATCACAAGGGCCAAAATTGCAAAACTTATAAAGTAGCACTGTAGAACACAATTATAAAACTGATTTTGATTAATGTATGTGAATTACAACAGTCTGGGTGTGGAAAGGGTAGAGAATAAGTGCCACTTAGTACTGCTAGAGAAAAGCTGTTTTCTTTGCACATACCAAAAGTACAGTGCACACAGGTAAGACTACAACATATACTGGGGGACTGTAAAAGCAAAAATGACGAGGGAGGGAGGGGAGAGGGAGGGAGAAAAGAAAGGGGGGCGGGGGAGAAAACAGGCAGTTCTCCAATAAGGTATACATTCATGTAATGGATCACTAGACAATTAACAAAAAAAAAAATATATTCTACATGTACTTTGCCATGTAAAATATCCAAGATTATAAATGAGAAAACAATGCTAGCAAAATTATGTGTCCAAAGAAAAAAGTTAAACACATGCACACACACATATATCTGGTGTATGCACAGAAAATTTAGAGACACTTACAAGAAATTTGAGTGGTACCTTGAAAAAGAGTAGGATTGAAGGAGACAGGAAATTTTCACCTTCTACTCTTCTGTAGTGAAAATAAAATAAGCACATATTATGTTTGGTCAAACACTAAAGAAAAAAACAATCAGTATTTTGGGAAGGTGGCTAACATGAGGATTTGCTATATATAAAACCACACCAATGCAGATATAATCACATTTAATGTTTCCCATACTCAAAAAGTATGTTAAATAAACACTGAAATTTTTTAAAGTGCAATCACAAAATGAAAAAAGTGCCACAGAACTTTACTTGGGAAATCAGAGTCCAGTAATATAAAGTAGAAATGAAGTCATGCAAAAACTGTAATTTGTACGTGAGGATTTGGCCGAGTCCTCTTATAATATGATCTGTTTAGATGCAATGTTAGAGCTCCAAGGGTCTTCAGAGCAAACAACCTCATTTTATATTTACCGCTAAACCACCTAATCCTTCGAAATACAAACCCTAGGACTTCTATTTCAATAACAAAAAGGGGGAAGGTAGGAATATGAACTGCATATGAAATGCAAAACTATGAGGAATTACAAGTTCTAAAGTACAAGGGGCAAAATTAAAACGTGAAAATTGGTTCAACTGAATTGGAAAATACAGCATCAACATGATTGCATTCCCACAATTTCATTTTTTGTTTCTGGCAGTGGAAGAAACAGTCGTAAGAATATTAAATTCTAAAACTACTTAAGGTACTAGGAAGGCTGCCTAATGCCTACTTTGCAATTTCTAGCAAGCAGGATACCATAGAATGTTACTGCAAGATGCTACAGATTGGGACTAAAATTCCGACACCAAGTCCATTCGTTGTAAGGAAATGATAAGTGGGGCGGTAACAAACCAGTGACTTTAGGGTTTTATGGGCAAATAAGCTGGCTTTGGCTATGAAGGAAATAACCTAAGAGTAGTGTTTCTCAAACAAACTGCACTCTGTCAAAAACATACTTTTGTAAATATATGTAAAAAATTAATTTCTAGAAAAATGATCACATACTTTAATGTCAGAAATAAACTGCTGTATAAATTGCTAGACACTCTCAATTTCTGTATTAGTCCACAGACACTGCATAGCACTGACCTATAGTTTTGTTTTTTAATGTAAATCTGACCTAAAATCTAGAGGTCTGAGAAAATTCAGTTGTTTTCTTTTCCTACACAATAATGAAGACAATCCATAACAATTAAAAAGTAGCACAGAGACTTGCCATTATCTTGTTTTCATTTTGAAATATAACACTGCCTTAAATTAAAATTATCCTTTTTAAACGCAAACTTTAGCATTTAAGAATCTCAACTCCTATCAACATGAAAATTTTGCTTTACTTTGCCATATATCTTAGAAGATATTAGGATATAGACACTTAAAATTGTTTATGAAAATATTTACTTCACCTATATGCCGATAAACTCTTTACCTTTCTCCATGTTCTCAAAACTACCCCCAAATGATTAGTTGATTGCCCACAGAGTGAGCCTAGGGGGACCTCTCCATCTATTTTAAGTTTCATTACCTAAGGAAGTAAAATGAAATGCTTATATGCCTGGCCTATATGCTGACTATAATCTGGTGCAATTTACTATAGCCTATCAGATAGGAGCCACACTATTGAGAGTATAATGTGCTTTACAGAACTTCTGGAACTAAATTTACAGGATTCAAATCCACACTTAGCAATTTACAAGCTGTAAAGTGACTTACATCCTCACTGTTTCTTCATCTGCAAAATGGGGATAACAACAGCTACTTAGAAAGGTTACTGTCTAGGTTAAAGTACATGTAAAGTACTTAGAACACTGCTGGCAGATAGTAAATACTATGTAAGTGTTGTGATTATTGAATTCTGACATAGAATGCCTCAAATCCTTCTATAGTATTGGGATTAACAATTAAATTGGTTAAATGTAATATATCATATCCCTACAATGAACGACTCTTCATCTGGTTAAAGATTATTTTAATTCGCTAGTATGAAAATATATTTATTTATAATATCCTGTTGGGTAGGGAGAAAGAAGTTAGAAAATCATGTATAGTCTAATCTTACATTTAAAGAAGATGCTAATGAAATTATGAAAAGTTGAAAGCCACTGTAATCCTTAAGTGGCATTTGTCAAAAGTGATTTAGGTAATTTATCATTCCTCCACACCAACTGGGAAAAAGATTTAAAATAAAACATCATGAGGGCTGGCCGAGTGGCTCAGTTGGTTAAGAGCTCACTCAAGAGTTCGAGCTCTGAGCAACAGCGGTTCGATTCCCAGCCCGAGCTGAGCAGCCGCTGAGCTGCCAACTGGTGGCAGGATGGCTCAGCTTAAAAAAACAAACCAAAACAAAATAAAACATCATGATTCTATAATAGGAATAATAAGGATAATCACAGGCTATAAATTAGGGTTTTTAAAAATTTAGAACTGTGTACTTGAATGCATTATTCTTCCTCCACCCCCCAAAGCTGATGCTTCTTAAAATGGTCTGCATTTTAGAATTCAGGAAATAAGAGCATTCATTTCTAATAGATATACTAACTCCAATCCCACCTGCTGACAACACACCACCACCACCACCATCACTTTTAAGCTTTTTAAGTGCTCACAACTATACATATCAACACAGACAATAAATCACCTTAACCAATCACCCAAGCTTAAACAGCAAATATTAGATACGGTAAACTGAGATTATAAACACAAGAGGCAATATTTCTAGAACACTGAACAAGGTGTTTGTGTACTGAGAGTACTCAGATGAGTACTTTAAAGGGTAGCTTGTGGTACCCTTTAAACTGTTTTAAAATTCTTCAATGAAATCAATACTATTAATTTCATGTTTATTTTTAATAGATTTTTGTCAAGCTTTTCTGTTTTTAAATGATTTAATTCATATTCACCATTTAAAGACATTTTCTTCTCAACTAATGATTTTCAGCCTACCGATAGTTTAGCTTACCCTTTTTTCTATAACAGCCATATTTCATGTCATGGTATCTGAAATATATAATTATGTATTATAGGCAAAATGCTTTCAAATTTGCTTTCAAATGATGCCTACAAAGAGAGCAGATCAACTTTTCAAGTTTACATAAAATCATACTATATCAATTTACCAATAAGTCTATACCTGTTTGTTCCATTCTATTTAGGCAGCAACACTAACAAAATTCTTAACGCATATGCCCCTACCAACCTGTACTCTTTCCCTATGCGAACATTTTGACACTTACAAAAAAGCATCTCAATTCAGCAACCAAGTTTTACAACTACTATTCCTACCAAATGGTGATGTACCAAGATCACAATTCTCATAAGTTATAACATATTGAGTACATGATTCATCTGACTGAAGGACTGTGCCTTACTTTATAAAACACAAAGATAGCCACATCAATTTAATTCCATATATATGATGCTACCTATTCAATTTATTAAAAATTGTAATAGACATAATAATCAAACTAGTGCTCCAAACTTATGCTGTTCACGTGGAAGACACTACAAGAGAAGGTACAATAGAGACTGCCTTGCAATAAGAAGTATAAATTCCTTCTATAGAGATGGAGAAATAAAAGGACAAATCTAGTTGTCTAAAAGACAATTCACTGTACACATTTTATTTACAGTTTTGTACACTGTCTTAATATGAATGGGACCGCTTTTCTACTTGAGCCATTTTTTAACCAAAGCAAAATAACCTAAGTAATACAAAGTGTTAAAATACAACATAAAGATACAAAAAACAGACATACTAATTCTAATTAGGAATGTAATTATGATGTTACATTTTTATAATCCACAATTATGTTTAGGAAATCACACAAACATAGATCACTGATTTGAATGAAATGCATAAATCTGTAGCAAAGCTTTGTAGTTACAAAAAAACAAAAAATTACCAAAGAATGCACAAAATTAATGTTTATTCCACCTTTGTGTCATATTCCTGGATCCTTCACCAATGTTACATGAGGAAAAAAACAAAAGCAAAACAAATGAAAAACTGAAATCAGAATCACTAATGTTATCAAGTAGGGAAACAAATAAATTAAAATCTAGCAGCCATCAGCAAGAGTACAGCAAAGACAATGCTGTAAAAGAAACAAAGAAAATTACAGGAAAACTGTATGCATTATGTTCTTTCAAACCAGCAAAATATGCTCCCTCATACAATGGAACATAAATAGAATTCTTTTCCTGTAAGGTATAGAATGCAAGTTCTTTTTTAATATTGTGGATGAGTAAAATGTAGTTGTAATGGTAATTCTACTAAGCTACTATAGAGTGAGCCAGGAACACATTTATGGATTCTGGGGATGATGTGTACTGTAATTCTTTGATTGAGAAAGTGGACACTCTAGCCAAAATTAAAAATAAAAATAAAAAAAGAACACAGAAGTACAAGACAAAGGCGAATGAGACTTCTTATATCTTAGCGACATTTAGATGGAAATCAAATTTAAATGCAGTCCACTCTGCTTTTGAAGAGGCTTTGGTTCAGCTCCCAAATCTCGATTGCTTGACGCAGTCTCCTATGAGAATACTCAGAAGGTGTCTTCTTAAACAACAAACCTATTTTTAGTGGTGGAGCCGCTCTTAGTAGCTGTGTCTGCATGGGACTGATAACCAATTACTATCTTTGGAGGAAGTCCTAACCTTTCCTTGTATACCTTCCTACAAGAAAAAGAAGAAAAGTGGCCATTAATTTTTATTCTCTCTCTCTCTCTCTCTCTCTCTCTCTCTCTCTCTCTCTCTCTCTCACACACACACACACACACCAAAGTCGGTATTAATATCCTTTATATTAAAAAAAATACCTAGAGAGTGAAATAGGAAATTGCACAATCTTTTCCATTTAGCAAAATTTACTCTTCATTTTCATAATAATCTTAATCACTTAACCAGTATTTGAAAGATTACTATGTATCAGGTATTGTGGTAATTATTAATAAATCAATAATAAGCAAAGCAGAGATAGTCCCTGGTCTCGGTGTTCATAGTATTTTTTATTATTTACACACAAAGAATCACAAATACACATGGTGCAGCTGTAACACATAGAATTAAAATAAAAAACAAAATCCATTACATGAACATGTCTATTTTAATTCTCTGATCTAAAATGCTACAATTATATTTTACATATAAACCTTAGTAAATACTGTTATGTTACTGCATAATTACATTTATCATACCTATTACTGACAAGACTGTAGACACAAAAATCAAACACTTTGATATTTTTGGGGTAATTTACAACATACATGATTTCTGCCTTATATACTAACATACAACCTAACTTTCAAACAAGATGTGACTCTATTTTAGGAACAAAATGTGATAAGTGCCAAAGAGAGTAAGTATAGGGGCTGTGATATTTTATAACAAGGAGGAGCTAATCTCATCTGTGAAATCAGAAAAATTCCCCCTTTAAAAATCATGAAGTCAAAAGTATAATGCTAAGATAATGAAGCACAGATGAAGGCTGAGACACAAAAATAAGGCTGTGTGACTACAGCTAAAAAGGAAAGTAAACAGGAGAGACAAGGCGGACAAGATAAAATTTGGGACAGATCACAGAGAGTATCATAGGTAAAGTCAGGAAACTGGTTCTTTATTCTAAGAAAAAAACAGCAAAATTTCAAACATAAACACCAAAATTAAATAAAAATAAAGGGATATACATTTTCATGGAGCTAAATTCTCCACTAAGGCAGTTATATTCATACTCTACCCCCTTCAGAAGATTTCACTACCTTCCCTTGATTAAAGCATCAAAAATAATTTATAACTAAAATTATCACCATTATCAGATTTAAATTATGATACAATGTATTCCCTTCAATTATACTTAATCATTTAAAATGCCAGAAAGCAAGAACACTGAGCCATGTAACATGGATGGGTGAAAAAAAAAAAAAATCTGTCCTTGAAAAACTGAAGTAAAATGTTTCGTAAAGATTTCAAAACTTTTAATATTGACACAAACACAAAATTTTCTGAGGAAAAAAAATCATACTTAACTTCTTTAACTCATTTTCAAATAAATATGAATCTCCCACAATAACTTTTGATGCTGACAGAAAAGAGGAGGAGTATGATGACAAATCAACATTCAACTCCTTTCTCGTATAGAATCGTTCTGTAGAACGAAACCTGGAAAATCCTCATACCTTTTAAGTCAGAAGGGATTCACATGAGAACTCAGAATGTCTGAAAAATCTCACACAAAGGGGCAAATCAAGCATTTTATGACCTACAACCAATACTTAATTTTAACACAAAATCTGAAATCAAATTTTATTAATGTAAATGTAGTAAAAAGAAAATCGCAGTTGACACCGGATGTTTGGAAAAAAAAGGCAATTTTTGCAAAGAATAATATTTACCAAAAAAGTTTAAAGCTTACACACGTGCATTTTAAATGTGGACAAAGCCAAGATAGTATCACTTAAATTGCAATAAAAACTTTATGTACAGTGTACACACGTGCACAAAATAGACATATAATATCCACTGAAAAGCACTGCATTATTATGAGTGTTGTACATTAGCACTATATTTTTAAAGCAGAAAAAAAGACTTATATTCTCATTTGATAAATAAAATGCTACATACCAAAATAGGTAAGCATTCATATAAACAATACAAGGAAAATGATGATCTACAAATCCAAGTATTTCTAAAGCTATAAATAAAGGTACTTTTGCTTTTAGTTATCTTAATATTTTAAAAGAAATGCACAAACAGCAAAACTTACCCTATATGTGTAACAGCATCTCTGTTTTCACATTCAGTAGTCCATATTGCTATCTTATCACCTTTAGCTCTAACATTAACAACAGCTCCACATACATCATCACTGTAGTCATCAAAAGATTCTCCAATAAGGCACAGCAGCTTAAAAACAAAACCCAATCCATAATTACATCCAACAGATCATAAACAGCTTATTCATCTGCAATGGTCTCTCATATAGTTGTATACATACAAAACTGAAAAAGTTTTTAAATCAAGAGTTGGCTTTCTGAATGTCTACATTATATTTATGTATATAGATCTTTGTCTTAACGTGTAAAAAATTCATTTGTTGCTTTGTTTTTTTAATATCAAGAACATTAACGGTTGTTTTCAAGTTCTTGGCAAATTGGGCAACTGATGTCAGGACAAGTATAAAAGGTGAGCTATTTTATTAATATTCACTTGCTATGCTGCTGCTTAGATTAATTAACCTTGTTCTTGTTGCGTTTCATGAATACTTTCTTATGTTTTTTTTAATTGCAGTAAATATACATAATATAAAATTTATCATCTTAACCATTTTTAAGCAGCATAAAGTATATTCACAACGTTGTGCAACCATAACCACCATCCATCTCCAGAATTTTTGTTATCTTGCAAAACTGAATGCAGAATTCTAAACCGGCATTTATTGATAATCTCTCCCAAAAGCAAAATTAAATCTCTTCTTTAAAAAAATAACCATTCACTCAAATATTTATTAATTGTTAAACTTCATGAATGCTAAATATAAACCAGACACTGTGCCAAGCACTACAGATACAGAGACCACAGTTCCTGCTCCTTGAAAGGTTGGGGTTTAGAACCTTTCACTATAGAAAATTCCTATTATTTCATATTCAATGTATGTCTTACAAAGCCAAAAGTTCCAGGTTACATCACAACAAATAAGCTAAATGATATCAAGATACAATTTCATTGTTTGCTTCATTCATCTACAAAGTTTAGTATACAAAGCAATAAAATTGTTTGCTTTATTGATCTAAAAAGTTTAGCATACAAAGCAATATTGTAAGAGGGTTGTAAAATGTACATTATACAAAATGTGAGGTTCTATAACTTTGAAATTAATGAAGTGACCAGAAATGAGCTTGCTGTGGAAGATGAGAGTCAACTGCCAATCACTTTATATCTGATTTGTAATGTGGTAGGGGTTTCACTGTACTAGTATGTAAAATATACAGGATTCACATGATAGAACAAAATTAATTGCTCGCTTCGATTTTCTAGAGTGGGCACCCTTATTATTCCTCTTTGATTAAATAACCAGTGTAAAATGTAATATAAATTAAGTTTTAGTATTCCAAAACTGTTTTGATAATTTTAAAACCTTACTGTTTCTAGCCAAAAGCGATCGAGGTCACTTCGTCTCTGCTGTTTATTCAATGTAATCAGCCATCGTCCTCCTCGTTTGTTTTTCTCGTCTTCCCACATTGGTTCAATACCATCCTACGAGGTTAGAAGACAATATTAGACAGTATTGTTACTTTAACTTCAGGGATCACTAGAAACAGGAAGCAACATCCTGTCCACTTCTGACTTCATTCCCCATAAAACTGTTATTGATGCAGTGGAAAAAAGCATATAGGACTTAAGACCAGAGGCATGGCATTGTAGAATTAGAGTAGAGTCCTGACTTAGGCACTTATTAGCTGTCAAAGCTTGGGTTTCATTTCATTTAGAGGTTCTTAAACATTCCAAGTAATGTAGCTTGGAGAAGCTACCTACACTTCTACACGTAGAAAATATAAGCAAAATTCATGTACAGCTTATGCAATTTCAGCAAATTAATGAATGCCCTACCCTCTACCATCTGACAAAAACTGTAAATCTCAAGGACCCACATTAAGAATTCCTGACAAACTATGGACGTCAGTCTACTCAAATATATAGAGATTGGACTGAAATAAATCACAGTATGTGCCCACTGAGTAAGAAGCTCACTTAATTTCAATTATTTATACTAAAATAGGGCAAGATATATTTATGCTAATGCCTAGAAAAGCTAATTTAATTTTTCTCCAAGCATTAACTATTCCTAAGTTTATGGCAAGATTTCTTAATGAATACCTGAATGGTCCAGTCTTATAATAAATATTTGAAATCATGACTTAAGCATACCTTAAAAAGTGAGTAGTCACAGCCAGGCATTAAATTACTAGACAACTGGATATGGTTGTACAGACTAGGTAAAAGAGAAGGACAATTATAAACATAGAATATGTAACGTTGAGTTTAGGTGCTTACATATACAGTTAGAAAATATGATAAAAATAAAGATAAAAGTTTATGTTTACTTATTTTTCTATGGAATCAATTTCTGAAATGGACCAAACAGATCTTAACAATGGTCAGCTCAAGAATCAACATCTAGGGCCGGCCAAGTGGTGCGATGGTTAAGAACTCGCTTGGGATGCCAGAAGGCCCCGGTTCGGATCCCACATATGAGGGCCAGTGAACACTGCCCTCCACAGCTAAGATGCTGAACAACAGCTCAACCTGGAGCTGGGCTGCCGTGAGTCGCTGGCGACGGCGTAGGCTGCAGACCCTGTGGCAGTGGGTTGCCATGGGCTACCATGTGTAGCCAGCAGCCAGCGTGAGCGGCCAGCAGCCGCAGTGAGCGGCCGTCCAGAAGCCGGTGACTGATCTGCCTCTCCAGGGAAGAGCGCAATGATGGTGCCAACTTGGGCAAGTGAAGCAACGTCCTCCACAACTAGATTGAAGAACAAAACGACAGCAACTTGTCTGTTCCCCTTCCCCAATCCCCCAGCACTGTTCCCATCCCCCCAATTCCCCAATAAAAATCTAAAAAAAAAAAAAAAAAGAATCAACATCTGATGATTTTCAAGAAAATAATTTTAATAATTTTACTGACAAAAATATATTTTGATGTATTAGTTAGCTCAATGCATACATACGTGTATACCTAAGAAACAGAATAGAAGAATAGAGTTATCAGGTGGCTTTAAGTTGATGAAAAATTTATGAGTTCAATAAGCAGAATTTTAAATACACAAAAAAACAAATCAAGAGAAAGCAAGATGATTTTTTTTTTCAATTGGGGAACAGTGTGTTTTTCCAGGACCCATCAACTCCAAGTCAAGTAGCTGTTTCAATCTAGTTGTGAAGGGTGCATCTCAGATGCCCATGTGGGAATCGAACCAGCATTCCTGGTGTTATGAGCAATGTGCTCTAACCAGCTGAGCTAACCGGCTGCCCCATCAAGATGAATTTTTTTAACCATCAGCATTGCATGACTGAAATAAGCTAACATTATTATCCTTGAAGGTATCCCAGAGTAGAACAGACAATGGTTCCCCAAAACCACAGATTGTTAATAGTCAGTGAGCACAATAATCATTTGGAGAGCTTTAAAAAATAAACAAACAAAAATACTAGTTCCGGGCCACACTCCTTGGAATTTTAAACCCTTAAATGTGGGGTGGAAGCCTGGAATCTGTATTTCAAAATGTAATGGTGCATTTAACAAAAGAATCTTAACACTACAGATTGGATGAATCCAAAAGGACTCAATGGTAGTTTACTACTAAATTTGCCAGAAAAAAGTGAGACATTAAGAAGTGACTTAGCTATTTATAAAGAAAGCTGAAGGATTTCTTCATAACTCTAAATTATGGTATGAAAATCTACTATGCAATAACATTCCTTACAGATAAATGAAGTGTGGGGCCATGTTCTAATTAGAAACATAATTATGGAAACTGATGAAAGCCAAACAAACGAAAAATGCAAATCTGATTCAGTGGGAGAAATGGTTAAGACTCTTGCTCCTCGTCCTCCATAGATTGGAGACTTTTTGTGTTTTAAAGGACTCTTGAATAAATTAGAAGAAACCCACAATGTTTTGAAGGACAAAACAATAATCCCAGTTAGACAACCAGACCTATGAATTGCTGGGAGGTTAGATCTATTACTTTACAAAAAAAGTCAATGTTTTCAATAAAAAACAACCATTCAAAATGGCTGGCTCACAATTTATAGTTTTCTCTAATCATTCTATACTTTTTTCCCCAGTGATTCCAATGTATATTAAATGCCTAATGGGCAAAGCACTAGAAATATATAGAAGAATTCTGCCCTGGAGGACGTACTATATTTCCCCATGTATAAGACGCACCCTTTCCCAAAAAATTTGGGGTCTAAAAACTGGGTGCGTCTTATACAGTGGTTGTAGATTTTTTTACTTGCATTTCCCCCTTTTTCGCGCTTTTTGTCTTTGTGCTTATTGTTTCACACTTGTTACCGGTATATTTGGTTACGTTTTGCCACGTTCTGCCCAGATATGGCTCAGAAAAGATTTTCGTACAGTGCTGAATTCAAGTTAAAAGTGAACCAATTTGCAAAAGTGAATGGAAATCTTGCTACTGAATATAAGTTTGGTCCTCCTCCAACTGAGAAAACAATCCGAGACTGGCTATGGTTGGGAGTTTTGACAGTGATGAGGAGTTGTATGAATTTTTATGATGAATGAAACTTGAGTTCAATAACTTGATGTAATACATTTTTTTTTCAAATTTCAGGCCCCAAAATTAAGGTGAGCCTTATACATGGGAGCGTCTTATACTTGGGGAAATACAGCATACATATACAAATTTTCTGACCATCATCTGTTCTTTTGTGTGGGCAGAATACATTAAAACATAAGAGTAGCATCAATTAGTCAGTATATATGAGATTCAAAAATATACCAGATGCAACAAATTAGAATATTTCAGATAATTGCTAGGTAATTTACAGCCCTTAAAAATGTCTTTAACGAATTTTATCTTTCACGTTCTCAGTTTTTCCCTTAACATTTTCAAATATGACATACTAAATTAACTTTGTTCTCAGAGAATCAATATTCCAAATCTTCTTGAAAAAGTCTTTACAATTTTATATTTTATTTTGAAGTCATACAAAAGTTTATGACTCCTAATCATAACTTTTAAAATCTGAAACAAAATCTTGTAAAACATTTTCAACTATTCTTGAAGTTCATCTCAAAGTATAATGAAATTAATAAAGGATCACTACAGAAACTGTCATCTTTGACAAACCCTGAATATTGAGCACTTCAGCCTATGAAATCTCAGAATTTCTAAAACAAGAAATCCCAGATGTTACACTGAAAATAATTTGCAAAAATGAGGACCTAACAAAGCTCTGGAATACCCAATTATAGGGCAAATGTATCTAGGCAACCAAGAAAGGCGACAAGTTCCAAGAAGTTGTCAAAAGTTCTAGGGGCAATAAAGGATTCTCGAGTGAAAAATATCTCAGGACAAGGAATAGAGAACATGGAGGGCTAAAAGATGACATATCTGAAGCTTTCTAAAACTGATGAGGAATAACCACCAATTCAAACAGTTGTTGAGAAGGACAAACAAAAAGGTAATTCTATAGATGAATATTTATTAACTTTTCACCTTTATCTTCATTTTGTAAATGTGACTTAAAATGAAAAATTACACACTAGTAAAACAAACAACCTAAAATGGTTACTTACGCCCAAAAGTCTTCAACAGTATCAAACTTAGAGATCAGCCGAAGGTTTGCTTGCCAAGTTTTGCTTTTATCATTTTTAAAAAACCAGAGTGCCCATCTAAAAATAAAAAGTCAGTATCAAAAAAAAAAGGCAATTTTACATCCACTTTCCCTGCAGCATTATTCACAATAGCCAAAAAAGGGAAGCAACATAAGTGTTCATTGACATGAATAATAAACAAAATGTGGTAAAAAAAAAACATACAATGTAATATTAATCAGCCTTAAAAAGAAAGGAAATTCCGATACTTGCTTAATAAACATGGGTGAACCTGGAAGACATTTTGTTAAATGAAATAAGCAAGTCCAAATAAGACAACCACTATGATTCCACTTGTATGAGGTACCTAGAGTTGTCAAATTCATAGACAGAAAGCACAATGGTGGTTGCCAGGGGCTACAGGGAAGGGGAATGGGGAAATGTTTAATGGGTACAGCTTTTGGTTTGCAAGATGAAAGGAGCTCCAGAGATTGATTACACAACAACGTGGATGCACTTAACACTACTGATCTGTACACTTAAAAGTTAAGATGGTAAATTTTATGTTTTGTATATTTTACCAAAATTGAAAGTAAATAATATAAGTTTAGACATTTAAATGGTAGTTGTTATTACAGTGGCAAACAACAAGTAGCTTTCTCTATTTCTTTCATTTAAAAAAGGTATGTATTTTGTGCCTAATACATAAGATTTTCTAGAGACCCACTGGGGCTCATCCCTAAGGAGAATTTACAGAAATTTAGTAGAGGGACAATTATAGTTTGCTTACTGCTACAACAGTCAATCACAGTTACTTAAGAAAAACAGCAAAAGCACTTAACCTGAAAGGAAAACAGGGAACAGGAAAGCTGTGTTTTCAGAGAAACAAAAGGACATAAGCAAAGAGGAAGAAAAGGGAGTACTAGATAGAAAGAAGAAAAGTATTAAATGTGACTTCTCAAGACACAAATGGGAAAACAACAAAATAATTTACTGAGTAATGCTACCACAGATATATGTTCTGCAACAATGTGTATGAGCTTCTATATATCTGTATGTACTTCTGTTAAAAAAGTTTTATTCTAATACCCTGAAGATAAATTCACGTCACATTAAAGTCACACTTAAATGTTATCATCCCAGGATGATTCATCTTTAGTAGAATTATATTCTCTGAATTATTATACCTAAGGTAACTCAAAGAGAAATTTCATTTTCTTATTGATAAAAATGTGTCCAAAGACAAGGTTTCCAAATGGATATAGTTCATTAACTCTATAACTACTAATGCTTGATAATCTCAGACATGAAAATGAGATATATTTTATCATCTATTTGATAATTTGTATTTGCCAATCCACTATCAAAGAAAGAAAATACAAAAGGCAAAGGCAGAAAATCTATTAAACACACATAGATACACACAAATATTATTCAGCTATAAAAAAGAAGGAAATCTTGACATTTGCAACAACATGTATGGATCCGAGGGCATTATGCTAAGTGAAATAAGTCAAATTCTGTACAGTCTCACTTACATGTGCAATCTTTAAAAAGAGAAAGTTCATAGAGAACAGATTGGTGGTTGTGGAAGAGGGGAGTCGACAGGGTCAAAAGGTACAAACTTTCAGTTATAAAATAAATAAATTATGGGAATGTAATGTACAGCACGGTGACTATAGTTAATAATACTGCACTGCATATTTGAAGGTTGCTAAGAGAATAGATCTTAAAAGTTCTCATCACAAGAAAAAAATTTCTAACTATGTTTGGTGACTAATGCTAGCTAGACTTACTGTTTTGATCATTTCACAATACATACAAAATACCAAATCATTATGTGGTACACCTGACACTAATATACTGATGTTATATATGTCAATTATACCTCAATTTAAAAATTAATAAAATTAGTTGTCTTTTTCTGTACTGCATTTAGCCATTAAACACATAAGGGTTTATCCTAACAAAATAACTAGATGACTAGGCAAAAATGGTTATACAAGGATGTTCTTAATTTTGGAAAATCTGGAAATAACTTAAATGGCTATCAACGGGGATTTTCAAATCAGCAGTTCTCAAAGTGTGGCTTGCAGACCCCTAGGGGGCCCCCCCAAGGCCCTTTCTGCAGCTTTGATGAGTAAAAACTATTTACCTAATAAAGTGAAAATATTATTTTATTTTCCACTGTGTTGACATCTGCACTAATGGTGCAAAAGCAATGGTGGTGCTTTAGCAAGAATGATACGGTGGTACCAAATTGCACTAATATACACTGTATATTTATCTTTATTACCAACTCGCACAGTAACAACGTCAGTTTCAGTTAAGAATGCCATTGATGAAGCAGTAAAAATTATTGCTTTCATTAAACTTCAATCTGTGTACATATCTTTTTCATATTCTGTACAAAAAATGCATCTAATGCATACCAAAATACAATTCTTAGGCAACTGCATTTTGAAGTGAACTAGCCACTTTTTTCATGAAACACCATTTTTACTTGAAAGAATGGCTGGCTATAAACCATTGTTATTTCTCGAAAAATGAACAGAGTGATCCTGTTAGTTAAAATTTGAGCTTTGAGGAGAAAAATCAGAATTTTGGAAAACCTTGTATGTGCCACTGAGAGCCTGACAACTTATTAAAATGTAAAGACATTTTTGATGAGTTTAGTAGTGATATTAATAAATGTTATTATTTTCATACTGTATAACAAGTGTCAATATTTGGGAGCTCTGCATACTCATTGAACCAACATTTTTCCAAATGACCAGTGTGTTGAAAAATCATGTAATTGGTAAAAAATCCATTCCAACTGCATGATACACCAATGAGTTTTAATGTAACAAAGTAGGAAAAGTTCTTGGATATGGTTTCAGGCTCCACATTGCAGCTAACCTGTAACAAACCCAGTATCAAAGGAAAATATCAATAATTATTTTCCTCCCTTTTCCAACCAAGTAGCTATGTGAGGTCACATTTTCTTACACTTTGTCTGAAACAACTTATTTCCACAGCCTGGGTGCAGCAACGCTATGAGAATCTAGCCAGTTTCTAAGTCAGTCACTTGAAGAAATTTAAAAAACATGCAAAAATGCTATTCTTCCCACTATATCTTATTTTGAATAATATTTTTTTCATAAAAACATATTTAACGTAATGAATTTTTTAACTGAATACATAATTTTACATTTTTCTCAGATCTATTTTCTAATATAATAAATGGAAATATGTAAAAATCTTCATAACCAAAGCTCTGTGTAGTCCTCAATAATTTTTAAGAGTATAAATGTATCATAAGACCAAAAAGTTTCAAAACTACTGATTTAAAGAAAATACAATATATCAATGAAGAGACTACTATGCAGCTGTTAGGATAATTGTGTAGGTTTTCCTAAGACTGACATGAAACCCAGAAGCCATGAAGGAAAGGTGATATTTGACTACATGAAAATAAAAAAACCTCTAAAAAATATAATCCCATAGACAATATTAAAAAACAAATGATTTTGATAACTGCCTGTTAGCAAGAACATAAAAACCAGACACACTCAAACTGTTACAAGTCCAAGCTGGTCAAGGAGGATAATCTGGCAGTATCTAGAAAGGTTGTTAATCTTACCCTATATATTCGTAGAAAACAAACATTATAGGACTGATTTGTAAATAGAAAAAAAACCTATGTACCCATTTAATGTGAAGCCTATAAAATACATGACTTTATATTTATTTATTACAAGGCAGTAGTTTAAAATAATGATGCAAAATCTGTACAAAGTTAATAGTATGGCCACCGGTATCAAAAAAGTATAATATATGCACATTAAAAAGTATTAGAAGAATACAAACCAAATTTAACACTGACTACTAGAGGGAACAGAGAAAAGTAAAATGGGGAAGATATCTGAGAAAAGCAGAGAACTTTTTACTTTATATACTTGTACCCAACTGATTTAATCGTTCTTATAATTATTAGAGGCTATTTTTAAGAAAGCAAAATAGATTCTGCAGCATTTTTGAAAATAATGAGAAAATTACCAAAACCTGAACCATAAAGCATCTCAGAATAGTTTTCCAAATGATATTTATAACTATATAGAAGTGGTAAATCCAAGATGGCACAGTGTATCAACACTGTGCTTGCCTCATCCCCTGAACCCATTAAAATTACAACTAACATACAGAACAATCAACCTGGAGAACCCACTGAAGTCTACCTGAACAGAAGTTTTATAACTAAGGATATAAAGAAGCCAAGTCAAAACTGGTAGGAAGGGCGGAGAAGAGGACATGCCGGCAGGAAACCTCCCTGTGGTATTTGAAAAGCAAGAGGGCTATCTCCAGCACAGAGGTTCCCCCCAGAGGAGTGAGGGACCCCAACGCCACACCAGGCTCCCCGGCCCAGAGTGCTGGTGCCAGAATGAGGAAACCCACAACATCTGCCTGTGAATAACAGTGGGGATTCTGATCATCTATTGGCACAGAAGGCTGTGGGAAACCCAGACGTCCTCTTAAAAGGGCCCGCGCACAGACTCACTCACTCACAGGTACTCACCCTGGGCTCTAGCAGAGACAGTGACTCCGGGGGTCATCAGAGATACACAGGGAAAGACTGAGGACTTCAGAGTGAGGACTCAACGGACAGTTGCCATTTTCCATGTGTGGGGTTTTTCTCCCATGCAGCCAGCAGGCGGGTGACATCTTTTCTGTGTTGAGCCCTCCCCCCAACGCCATGGCCAAATCTCAATCTGAATTGGTCTGGTGAGCTCTGCTTACTCCACCCTAGTGACGCAATGGGAACCCGCCCCACCCAACTCTATACCACAGGAAGTTGTATCAGTGGCTGAACCTTACAGGAGCCAACAGCTGGCAGCAAGCCTGGATGTGTCCTGGCTTTTTGCAAAGCTACCCCAGACCTGGTACTGGTGGTAGCGGCCCTCAGTTTGAAGTGTGGCCTCTCCCACGTACCTCCAGGTCCAGCACAGGCAGTGTCCAACTGTGGATTGTTTTGCAGCTCCTACCAGGTAGTCCCCTGTTGGTCACAGGCAGTGTCTGCCCTTGGGCTGCACTGCAGCCTCTCCCAAGAAGCCCCAGAACCAACATACTTGGAGGTTGGCTTCACATTACAGCAGAGCACCACCCACAAGTGGCACAGACAAAGGGTGACCTCAACAGACATCATAGCCTGCTGGGATAAATCCTACTGCATGGAGTAAGGCCCCCACACAGCAGCCCATAAGCTGTAGATGTATCCAAACCCCACAGCCATTCAGCCTCAGGGTCAATCCCACCCACTGATGTGCCAACAGCAATCAAGGCTCAACTACAACAGGGGAGCACAGAAGGGACACTCCTGGGGCACCTGGCACAGGTGACCAGGAAAACTGTTGCCTTATTGCATAAGGCCACCCAGTAAGACTGGGAGTTGCAGTAGCCCTACCTAATACATACAAACAAACACAGAGAGGCAGCCAAAATGAGGTCACAAAAAAGGAATATGTCCCAAATGAAAGAACAGGAGAAAACTCCAGAAAAAGAACTAAACAAAATGGAGGCAAGCAACCAACCAAAGACAAAGTTCAAAACAATGGTTATAAGGATACTCAAAGAACTTAGTGAGAACTTCAACAAACAGATAAAAAGCATAAAAAAGGATATAGAAACCATAAAAAGAACCAGTAAGAAGTGAAGAATACAGTAACTGGGATGAAGAATGCACTAGAAGGAATCAACAGCAGACTAGATGAAGCAGAGGATCAATCAGAGATTTGGAAGGCAAGGTAGCAGAAAACATCCATTTGGAACAGCAAAAAGAAAAAAAAATTAAAAAAACTTGAGGACAGTTTAAGAGACTTCTGGGACAACATCAAGCATACCTACATTCCTATCATAGGGGTATCAGAAAAAGAAGAGATAGAGCAAGGATTTGAAAACCTATTTGAAGAAATAACGACAGAAAACTTCCTTAACCTGGCAAATGAAATACACATACAAGTCCAGGGAGCATAAAGAGTCCCAAACAAGATGAACCCCAAAAAGACAAAACCAAGACACATCATAACTAAAGTGCCAAAGGTTAAAGACAAAGATTCTTAAAAAACAGCAAGAGAAAAGCAGTTAGTTACCTAAAAGGGAGCTCCCATAAGACTGGCAGCTGATTTCTCAACAGAAACTTTGCAGGTCAGAAGGGACTGGCACGAAATATTCAAAGTGATGAAAAGCCAGAACCTACAACCAAGATTACTCCACCCACTAAGGTTATCATTTAGAATCAAAGGTAAGATAAAGAGCTTTCCAGACAAGTAAAAGCTAAAGGAGTTATCACCACCAAACCAGAATCACAAGGAATCTTAGAGGGACTTAAAATGGGGGGGAAAAAAAGATAAAAAATATGAATAAAAAAATGACAATAACTATATATGTATCAACACTTAAATGTAAATGGATTAAAAGCTCCAATCGAAAGATTGGGTGGCTGAATGGATAAGAAAATAAGACCCTTACATATGCTGCCTACAAGGGACTCACTTCAGTTCAAAAAGCACACACAGACTGAAAAGTAAAGGGATGGAAAAAGATGTTTCATGAAAATGGAAATTAAAAAATAAATAAATAAATAAATAAAAGCTGGGGTAGCAATACTTACACCTGATAAAATAGACTTTAAAACAAAGGGTGTAACAAGAGACAAAGAAAGACCCAGTAATCCCACTTCTGGGTATTCATCTGAAGAAACCCAAAATGCTACTTTAAGGGGATGTGTGCATCCGTATGTTCACTGCAGCATTGTTTACAATGGCCAGGATGTGGAGGCAGCCTGGATGTTTGTCAATGGAAAAATGAAAACAGAGGTGGTACATATATACAATGGAATATTGCTTGATCATGGAAGGGAATGAGTTCTTGTCATCTGCGGCAGCATGGATGGACTTGGAGGGTATTGTGCTGACTGGAGTGTCAGAAAGACACATGCAATGTGATTTTGCTTATATGTGGAATTTAAAGAACAAAATAACAAACAAAATAGAAATAAACTCACAGAAACAGAAAACATCTTGATGGTTGTCAGATGGGAGGGGGACTGAGAGGGTGGGTGAAAAAGAGGAAGAGATTAAGAAGTATAAATCGGTAGTTAAAAAATAGTGATGGGGATGTAAAATTAAAACATAGGAAATATAGTCAGTAACATGGTAACAACTGTGTATAGTGCCAGGTGAGTACTAGACTAGTCAGTGGATCACTTCTTAAATTATACAAATGTCTAACCACTATGCTGGTACACCTGAAATCAATATAAAATTATACTGAATGTCAACTGTAATTGAAAATTTAAAAATGGGGGCCGACCAAGTGGGGCGATGGTCAAGAACTGGCTTGGGACGCCACAAGGCCCCGGTTCAGATCCCACATATGAGGGCCAGTGACACTGCCCTCTACAGCTAAGATGCTGAACAATAGCTCAACCTGGAGCTGGGCTGCTGTGAG
>NW_017731707.1:983775-1000349 GCF_001890085.2 Hipposideros armiger
AATGATGGTGCCAACTTGGGCCAGTGAAGCAACGTCCTCCACAACTAGACTGAAGAACAAAATGACAGCAACTTGTCTGTTCCCCTCCCCCCAATTCCCCAGTACTGTTCCCATCCCCCCAATTCCCCAATAAAAATCTTTTAAAAAAAGAAAAATTAAAAATGGGAGAAGGTGAAGGGTAATAAGAGATCCAATTTTCCAGGTATAAAACAAATAAGTCATGGGGATGTAATGTACAGCATAGGGAATATAGTCAGTAATATTGTGATATCATAGTACAGTGTCAGGTGGTTGCTGGACTGACCATGGCGATCACTTCTTTAGGTACATGAATGTTGAATAACTACAGTATATACCTGAAATTGATATAATGTTGTATGTTAGCTATATTTTTTAACAAAAATCTTTTTTAAAAAGTAGAATAGAGAAGTTATAGAGAAATTGAAATCCTCAGACTTCATTTTAGTAAAGATTTAATCAGTTTGTTTTCTGATGAGGACACTTTTTGGAAATCTCAAGATTTCACTCAAGCTGTGAGGAGTATCTATCTGCCTTTATTACGTCTTCACATGATAACAGCAACACTAAGAACTGTATTCACATACAGCTAGAAGGCATACAAAGAGCTCTTTAAAGGTACCACTGAAAAGATGAAAAAATATTAAGGATTTTGGTGTTGCTGGTTAGGTTGAACTATATGAAAATTCCCACTAATCAACTGTTCCACTTAATACCTTTGGTATTGAGGTTTTCCTGAGAAAGAATTTTACCCTTTATGGAGTATTTGACCTTTGATCTCTCACTCACTAGTTGACAATCCCATTGGCTAAAGAATTGATATTTTCCTTATTAAAGGATATGCTAAACCACAGATCGCCTATGAAAACAATGACATAAAAGATGTATGGACTATCATTTCAGTAGGTCTATAATAATGAAGGACGGATAAAAAGTATTCAGGTCATAAAGGGAAAATATACTTTCTAGATAAAGAAAACTAAACTGTAGAGAGGCTTATGGAATCTTTAAAGTAAACAGAATAAAAGCTGGGGGTGGGGAATGAAAGCAATTGAAATACTTAAACATCTTCAGAAGTCAATTCCAATTTACTTTCCTCCAGATTCTTACAATGTTTATGTGTTGCCATTTTCTTCCCACCATCAACTCTCAGCGAATTCATGATAATTTTCATTATATAAACCAGAAAGGCAATTAAGTAAAAACATAAACATACTGGGAAAGGAGAGGGTGGAACTGGGGAAACCTCCAGGCTCCATATCTCCTACTTCTCTCTTTTCTCATTTATAGTCCAACTTCAAGTTGCCTATTCTTGCTCTATAAATTTTTGTATACTTTCTATTTACCCTTGAAGCTACTCCTATCTTTTTCCATCATATACACTCTACTAAACTTTCTCCTACGTTAGCAAGGACTTTTTTTAATCATTCAATCCAATGGTCATTTTGAGACTATTTTTTATCATTCAATCACATGGATATTTGATCTTCTATGACACATATAATTTATGTAGGTCATATGTCTATGGGCATAATGCCCTTCATGGGCATTCTCCCTCAAAAAAAAAAATCCATATGTTGATATCCCAAACCTCTGTTCTGAGTCAAGTTCACTTCTTAAAAGAACTCATTTATTACTATGATATCAATTACCATCACCAGTTACTGATGAATTTCAAACCAGTGATCTCAACTGGTTATCTTTTTTGAGTTCAACACTCACACATCAAAACACTTGCTAGTCATCGAAGTGAAAATGGAATCCTCAACCTGACATATCTAAAATTACTCTCACCTAACCCTTCCCTCCAAAACTGTCCTATTCACCATTTACCTTGCTATGTGAGTCAGGAAACCTATGCGTCAGAAAGCTTACCTGGGCCGGCCAAGTGGCTCAGTTGGTTAAGAGCTCGCTCAAGAGTTTGAGCTCCGAGCAATAGCGGTTCGATTGCCAGCCCGAGCTGAGCAGCTGCTGAGCTGCCAACAGGTAGCAGGATGGCTCAGCTTAAAAAAAAAAACGGTTTGCAGAAAGCTTACCTGTTTTGTAAAGGATGTTTAATATAGTGTTCTGGGTTAGCAACCTCCTGATTAGATTCTGTTTTCTCTTCTTCTGTAGGCGGGGGATTAGGAGTAGGGGTGGTTTCCTAGTGGGAAATAATAAACATTATTTAAAATTTCTTAACACATTTATGACAGCAATATTCTAAGTAAACTTAAACCAATAGTGCCAATCTTTTTAAAAAGAAGAAATTATCAGAAGCATTTCATACAACAGACAACATACCAACCTCTAAAAGCTCCAGACACTCCATTTTAGCACACCTTCATTAACAGCAAAGGGCTTCCCAAATTTAAAAACATAATAACAATACTATATATAGTTATCTTCCATTTACACATTTAAATAGCAGAAAGATTGTTAAGAGACCATACAACAAAGCTGGGAAAATCAGCTATCTTTCTTAACATACCATTATATTAAAGTACTGTATATGAAAGCAAGGATGGGGGAAGAATACAGCTCAAGTTTGAAGAGTATAATAAGTACATTACAGGAGCATTTGAGATCTTGCTTTCCAGCATATATCATCAGTTTGGCTCAAATAAACTCTTACATGTATTAAAAAAAACTATATTACAATAAGAAAAAACATTTTATAACGTGTTCAAGCCAATTTTGCACATTAAGGTCCTTGCCTTCATGCCATACTGTTATGACATATGGAAACCTAAAAGTTCAGCAACTTCTGTCATTTCCAATTGGCCCTATGCAAAAAAGCTGGACACTGGCTTGAACTTAAATCTTCCAGGTTAGATATAATATTATCATTCAATGACAGAAAAGAAAGCAGCCTGGGTATAATAGACGTTCTCCACATTGCTCCACCCTATTATAAATTGGTGTCAACAACAGAGAGCCAAGGAAAGTCACCAGAAGCTGAACTAAAAGCTGAGGGCCGGCAGAGGACCCCGGTTGGGATCCCACATATGAGGGCCAGTGACACTGCCCTCTACAGCTAAAAAAATAAATAAATAAAAATTAAAAAATTTTAAAAAGCTGATACAAGGGCAGGGGGAGGAGGCGGGGGGGAGAAGGAGGGCGGTGGTGATACTGCAACAAGAGTTTAGGTCTCAGATTTAAATTGAACCAGGAAATCAATAGATATTATGTTTACATTAACAAGACTGTGTGATCAGAAATGTAAGAGATAAAAGATCGTAGAGCACAGCCAGCTGAGTGGCGCGATGGTTAAGAACTGGTTTGGGATGCCAGAGGGCCCTGGTTCGGATCCCACATATGAGGGCCAGTGACACTGCCCTCTACAGCTAAGATGCTGAACAACAGCTCGACTTGGAGCTGGGCTGCTGTGGGGCGACGGCGTAGGCTGCAGCCCCTGTGGCAGTGGGTTGCCATGGGCTACTGTGTGTGTGTGTAGCCAGCAGCCAGTGAGAGCGGCCAGCAGCCACAGTGAGCGGCCATCCAGAAGCCGGAGACTGATATGCCTCACCCGGGAAGAGCGCAATGATGGTGCCAACTTGGGCCAGTGAAGCAACGTCCTCCACAACTAGACTGAAGAACAAAACGACAGCAACTTGTCTGTTCCCCTTCCCCCAATTCCCCAATTTAAAAAAAAATAAAAATAAAAATCTCAGAGCAAATAAGTAGTACAGTAAAACCTTGAATTGCAAGTAACTTGGTTTGTGAGTGCTCTGGAAGACGAGCAAACATTTCGAATACATTTTAACTTGGTAAACGAGAGATGTCTTGCAATACGAGTAGTTTGTTTCCGGAATGAATTGTGCTCGCAAACCAAGGCATTACTATTTTAAGTACTTATTTTACAAAATACATTTTTCTTACCAAAATGACACGTCCAGGAACTACTTCTACTAGCTTATAAAGTCACTCATAACAGGGGTATGTCTTGATTTTGCTCTGTTGTAATGACGATGATCTCAGTGCTACACCCAATAGAAACTTATTGGCTTGATTACTTAACTGAATAAATTTAAGTGTTTACACAGAGTAGTTAAAGCCCTAAAATTTACATAGAGTAGTCAATACCTTAAAATCACCCATCATTTTTACCAGTATTTCCTCATCACACCCAATTTAAGCCTTCAGATGATAATTGCCAAATGTCATTCCTTACCCCACTAGCTTAAATTAATGATGGTCTCCAGAGACAGTCCCAATAAAGAGAGAAAACAGGGGACGGTTAGGGCTTGACAAGGTAGGTGGGCTTTGGGGGACAGTGTAAAAGTGAGCTGCAGTGGAGTGAGCTTCAAAAATCTACGTAAAAAAATCCCACATAGATCCTTGGCTGATTCCTAAAATGGGACGTTCAGGGTGCAACTCTGGGAGTGCCTAGCTGAGAACAGCTGAGTCAAGACTGCAGAGGGTGAGTACTACTAGGAAGACTGAGTTCAGACCCAGCCAGAGTGGGTGGGTAGAAATCTCCAATTTTCAAATGAAATTCTAGGAATTTCATGCCCAAGGAATCAGATGAAATACATCTGCCTAACAAATCCTAAAGTCAATCCTAATCGGATATCAAGGTAATCTGCCTATAAATGCCTTCAAGAACCAAACTCGGGCCAGCCGAGTGGCGCGGTGGTTAAGAGCTGGCTTGGGACGCCAGAGGGCCCCGGTTCGAATTCCACATATGAGGGCCAGTGACACTGCCCTCTTCAGCTAAGATGCTGAACAAGAGCTCAACCTGGAGCTGGGCTGCTGTGAGTCACTGGCAACGGCGTAGGCTGCAGCCCCTGATGCAGTGGGTTGCCATGGGCTACCGTGTGTAGCCAGCAGCCAGCAGCCAGCAGCCAGCGTGAGTGGCCAGCAGCCGCAGTGAGTGGCCGTCCAGAAGCCGGCGACTGATCTGCCTCGCCTGGGAAGAGCGCAATGATGGTGCCAACTTGGGCCAGTGAAGCAACGTCCTCCACAACTAGACTGAAGAACAAAAAAACGACAGCAACTTGTCTGTTCCCCTTCCCCCAATTCCCCAGCACTGTTCCCATCCCCCAATTCCCCAATAAAAAAAATAAAATAAATAAAAACAACCAAACTCTACACTCTTCAGAGGATGATTAAAATAATCCTGAGCCTCTATGAATATTATTATCTGCAATACTCAGCAAACAAACATTCCTGGATGTGCAAAAAATGTGTTTAATGTAACTAATGATCAAGAGATTAAATTGTACATTGAAAGATACTCAGACATGATCCAGATAATAGAACAGGCAAAGACTTACTAACTATGATTACTATGGTAAAACAGAAAAAAAGACAGGGGAAAGGGATGAAAACAAAAATGAAAGCATCTGAACAGGGACTTGAAATCTATTAAAAAAAGAATCAAATAGACATTATGGAACTTCCAACTATAATGTGCGAAATTAAGAGCTCACTGAATGAGTAACAACAGACTGAACTCAACAGACTGTTGGATTGGTGAACACAAAGACAAGCCAATAAAAAATATTAAAACAAACACAGAAGGGGGAAAACAGATAGTAAGAAACAGGTGGAAGACGGTTATAAAATTCAAGGACAGGAAGAGGAGAGAGACTAGGACAGAAGCAATACAGAAAGAAATAATAACCAAAATTTGCCAAATCTCATCAGGTTTAAAGAGCTCAGGGACCTCCAAGTACAACAGTATAAATATTGGGTTGTCGGAAAAGTCATGACACATTTTTGCAACGAAAAACAAAAAAAATACGTCATGACTTTTCTGACAACCCAATACAAACAGAGCGACACCTGGGCACATCAGACTCAAAACTACTGAAAACTATAGATAAAGAGATAATATTAAAAGCAATCAGGAAGGAAAAATGGAACACATACACATTACTTTCACATAAACAGTAAGAATAACAGCTAACTTCTCAACAGAAACTATGAATATCATAAGACAACAAAATGACATCTTAGTGCTAAAAGAAAAAAACCGTCAACCTAGAATTTGGTGCTTAGGAAAAAACATCCTTCAGAAATGAAGAAATAAAAAGATTCACACAGATACAACCCCCCCAACACCCCCCACACGCACACACCCCCACATACCAGGAGGTCCAAAGAAAGAGGAAAACCAAAGGAAAATCTTTAGGCTAGGGGGGAAAAATCCCAGATGGGAGCATAGAAGTACAAAAAAGAATGAAAAACACTGGGTAAGGTAAGTCTATGGGTATACAGATAAAAGGCTATTAACAGTTTAAAGGAGAAATCAACGATGATGTCTTCTGGAGTTTAATAATGGTGATCCTACCAAAGGGTTGGGCATATATGATTTTGTGAGGTTGGGTGTGTGAGTAAAACATACTCTTCCTCCCAAAGTTAAGTACTGTAAATTTTCTTCTTTAAAAAAAAAAAGGAAAAAAGAAAAAATTTATTCATAAGTTCAAAATCCTCATTACAAGCCAAAATTTCACAACATTTATTTAATCCCATTACCTCAGCAGTATATTAAAAAAACGAATTAGAGTATATTTACAAGTTGCATGGGGTCCAAAATGTTACCCTCTAACTCATTTAGTATTTTCCCATCTTTGTTATTCAATTTTTCACCATTGGAAGAATGATCGAAAACTTAGATGGTATCAAAGGTCTCTGGACACACAGGAACTAAAAGTAGACAATAATCTCAGGGGGGAAAACATATTCGGTTCTTAGAATTAAAAAAGTTTACTTTTGAATTTAAAGTCCTACTTTAATTGATGTTTTAATAATATGTAATTTTGAGTTTTTCCTGTAACTAAAATAAACATAGCTGCTCATCTTTAAGTAAATATATGTGGATGTATAAATCGATAAGCATACTGACTTAAAATCTTTGTCTTTACTTTTAATATTTTAAATAAACATCTTACATTTTAAGACAATGTTCTAAAACGCTCAAAAAAATGCTTATTGGGCCGGCCGAGTGGCTCAGTTGGTTAAGAGCGCAAGCTCTGAGCAACAGGGTTACGGGTTCAATTCCAATATGGGCCAGTGAGCTGCATCTGAGCTGAGCCGCCGCTGAGCTGCCAGGATGGCTCAGCTGGTGAAAGCACAGTTCTCCTAACAACAAGGTTGCTGGTTCAACTCCCGCATGGGATGGTGGGCTACGCCCTCCTGCAACTAAGATTGAACACGGCACCTTAAGTGAGCGGCCACGAGCTGCCGATGGGCAGCTGGATGGCAACTGAACTTGGAGCTGAGCTAGCTGCACTCTCCACAACTAAGACTGAAGGACAACAACTTGGCTGTTCCTCTTCCCCAATTTCCCAACACTGTTCCCTTTCCCCAATTCCCCAGTAAAATCTTTTTTTAAAAAAAGCTTATTAACCACAGACAATAATCTTTTCAGTATTTCAAACCTTTTAAAATATAACCATGGGCCAGCCGAGTGGCTCGTTGGTTAAGAGTTGGCTTGGAAGCGCAAGCTCTGAGCAGCAGGGCCACCGGTTCAGATCCCACATGGGCCAGTGACACTGCAACCTCTACAGATGGTGAACAACAGCTCGACCTGGAGCTGGGCTGCCATGAGTAGTCGGCGACGGTGTAGTTTACAGTGAGGCTGCAGTGGGCTGCCATGAGCTACTGGAGTGGCCAGCAGCCAGCGTGCAGCTGTGAGCCTCAGAGAGCGGCCGTCCAATGGTCAGAGACCGATCTGCCTCACCCAGGAAGAGAGCAATGATCACAATACCAACATGGGCCAGTGAAGCAACGTCCTCCACAACTAGACTGAAGAATAAAAGAACAGCAACTTGTCTGTTCCCCTCCCCCAATTCCCCAAAGCTTTTCCCTCCCCTAATTCCCTAATAAAATCTTTAAAAAAAAAACACACCAGAAAAACCCGATTCAAACACGTATTTTTCAATTATGTAAGACTGTCAAAAAGAAATAATTACTTTATAAACTTGTCATTTTTATAGTTGCTTCCTTAGAGCACACAGTAAAAAAGTTTTAAATTTACATTCAGTTTAAAACCAAATTCTTCCTGCCAAATCCCACAACATCCCTCTATCCTCTCAGCTTGGTGGTCTCCCCCATAAGCAAATATCACTGGAAATTACATCTGAAATATCCATGTTTTACCACTATTTCTAGGTAAAAAAAAAAAAACCAAGACAAAGCAGGAAATGCTAATTTAACAGATATGGCTACTCTCAAAGTAATTAAATACATTTTTAATGCACTTGAAAAAACACTGTAGAACACATTTCAAGTGGGTAGAATAGAGGATGTAAAGCCATGAGATGGTGCAGTGTTTATCTACAAAATGGTAAGGCACCAGTGAGACTGAAAGACAGGGTGCCTGAAATCAGACAGAGCTAGAATGGTAGGCTGGGGTGAGATTGTGCAAGGCCTCCAAGGTAGGGCTAGAAGTATACATTTCCTCTTGTGAGCATTGGATGACAAATAAGGAAACAAAAAACAACTAGTTTAAATACAAAATATTAAACCTGGTTTTGGATTTGCTGAGTTTATGAGATTCAAATAAAAAATGTGCAACATTACAATTTAGTGGTCTCGGGATTCAGTAGCTGTTGTAGCAATAGAAAGCTGAGAGAAAGAAAAAAAGCTGAGCAAGGATGGGACAAGTCTAAATAATTAGTTGTAAAGAATCTCAACTTTGTACATATTGCAAAAATCAATACATGTTATCAGCCATAATATTAATGTGTGAGACAATCCTAATACTATAAAGCAAGGTATTTCCCAAACCTAGCATCATTCCAGTGGGTTTTTTTCTACTCTGACTAAAGTTTAGATTCTTGCTTTGCACTATGCCAAATTTACACAGCTTAAATTCCAAAACCATGGTGTGCTTTCCCATGGTTATGAATATTCAATATTTCTCAATCCAAACACACAAACTATCTCTTCTAGAAATAATAATGAGCCTTCCCTTCAGGACACCCAATTTGTGTTCACTAAACAAAGATGTACTCCTAAAAACTTTCAGAACTTTTTTCCCAGGTTAGGACATTACCTAAGCCTTAATTTGAAGTATGCAAAAAGCAATTGCTCTCCTGACACTAATAATGGTTTGAAGCAGTAACTCTAAATGTGGTCCACAGAATTCTGCAGTTTATAGTCTACAGCCAGACTAAGTATAGAAATGGAAAGTAAACATTTACAAAACTTTCCAGCAATTTGACAGTACTTTTATGTCTGTTGAAACAAACATCAAATTCAGGCTTATACTTTGTACGCATTTTTTATCTTTATCCTATTGGATTGTCGGAAAAGTCATGAGGCATTTTTGCAATAAAAACAGAAAAAATATGCCATTACTTTTCCGACAACCCAATATTTTTACCATTTTACAAACACATTAGTTTGGAAATTGCTTAAAAACAAACTAGTTTTCTAACAGAGTATAAGAAGCAGTGTTTTAGATACTCTGGAGCCATGTTACCCAGGTTGGAATCCCAGCTCTGCCATTCCCAGTTGCATAATTTGGGGCAAGTTCAAAGTCACAGCACCAAATAATGGACAACAATGCCTTTGGTAATCCATCTCCAGTAGCACTTCTTTATATTCCTCCTTCCTTGCTTCACTCGTTTCAACTGAACTGGAAAGATCATTTGTGGTCTAAATTGAAATGTAAATGCTGCAAAAGGCTGCAATTATCTCTACAAGGCACTAACCCAACATTTCTGTAAACTGAAGGCACTACACACATTAAATAAAGATATAAAATAATAAGGGTAAGCAAAGTAAGACAAGGATGATGGCTTTATGATTTTTTAAAATGGTAACACCAACCCTCACACTTCTCCAAACTGAGTGTTTACTTAATAGGCAACATTTACTAACTATCAAGCAAGGTATTACATATTTTTATATACATTATTTCAATATATTATGTTATCTCAATACACTCACTCTTCACAATACTGTGAATCTACTATTCTCTCCACTCTTTAAATATAAGCCTAGGATGTTAACATTCAAATCCAGGACTGTCAGTGTTTGTAGCTAGGGATACCTTATGTCCTAGTTTTACTGGTTTGTTGCTTCAGCATTATTATTATTAGCACCCTCTTCACTCTCAAAAGTACCCAGACTTGGATACTTGTACATTGTTTTCAAGGTACTCTTTCCAGGCAGCTTAACCCTACAGTATGTACTATATTTGCACCATAGCCTCAGGCTCAACACCTTCAGTACCTAACAAGTACATGCCACTGCCAACATAAGCTGGAAAAAAGGTGTGAATGCTACACCTCCCCTTATCCCAAGACACACACAAAATCCCACTAGGAAAAACAAGTGAATGCCAAGATTAATTATAGTGAGTTCATATTATATTAGTACACAAGAGAGCATACTAAATGCCTATGTGGTCAAATATTTCAGAAATACAGGTAAGTGTAAAATAAAAGCCTCTTTTTTATGGATACAAATAACCAATTCTGAGGAGATAATTATTTAATACAAGTAAGATATTATAAACAGACTTCATATTTTACTCTTCCTTCTAGTTTCCATTCAGTTCCCAGGTCCTTTCAGCAAAAGATGAATTTCCCCGGCAGCCTCCCATATGTAAATTAGTATAATGAATTAACTAGTACATAAGAACAAGTCGATTCTCACCACCTGTCTTGTAAGGAATAAAAAATTTAGCGTGAACATTGAAAATTACCGCAAATAATTAAATGAATTGTTTTGGTTTTTAGTTTTCAAATATGTGTCTATAGTAAAGGAATACCACCTAGCCCTCAGTCTGGCACATCTGACCTCACAGATTCACTGCACGCAAATTTTCAAATATCTAACAGTTAATTTAAGTATCGTGACTCATCGCTTCCATATCTTCCCCCTCTACTGTAACCTATCCCCAGATATGTCTGTAACTTAGTAAAGACGTATTTCATAGCGGCATCTCTGTGTGCAATGAATCTGTGAGATCAGTTGCACCCAACGGAGGGCTAGTCTAACATCACTCATCAAGAAAGCGAAGCTGTGGATTTGCATGTCTTCTTCCTCGTCAGTAACAAAAATTAAAATGGTGACCTAAACTAAAAAGTTGAAGCAGAAAAACAACATACAGAGATTTAGCAAAATACAAAGCCTTTAAGTTTAATGCACTGCTCAAATGGAGAATTTTTTCATGCAAAGGACTATGAGACCCCTCATATCAATTTCAATTCAAAAGGCAGTACTTTTTAATAGCTGTTTGATCTACTTAAATAACAATACTCTAATTAACTAACTAAAATTAATGAGTAGCACCAGACTCTTATGTGAACAGAACTGATTAAGTTTGTTGCACGATAGCTAAAAATGGGCATTTCTGGACAGGCAGCAAGCTATCCTTAACTACAGTTTACCAATATCAAAAAATTTCCTACAGGCCACACTTGAACTTCTGATCTTCTAGTATAGAATTTTAAAACTTGGATGCACATATCCTTAACTCTTAACTACTAGCAAGACTTGTAGGCAAGGCATCTTGTTACATTTAAAATAAACTAATTCTTAAGATAGCACTAGTATCTGTCAACCAACTTACTCTGCACATCTTATGTAGCTTAGGACAAAATTACAAATCCGGAAAGAAAACTGTGATAATAGAGACATAAGAAATAAACATGTGATCTAGAATAACAAGGCTAGTAAAAAACACTTAAATGTCAATGTTACTTAAACCAAAGGCTACCAGAAGACTCACATTTAAAAATAACTATGGAAAGGCTTATATAAGTTGAACATTATACAAAAGTAAAAAGTACTTCAAAATATATCAACACTAAAATGATGTTCGGACAAGCATTTACAGTGCACAAAATTATATTGTTTCCGGTAATGTGGTAATTTCTATTTCAGTTATTATTTAAAGCTTTATAATTACAATTTCAAAGGCAAACATTTTAATGAATTTAACTACTGCTTCTAAGTTTATTCTTTCCAAAAACTCTGAAAAGCGTAAGTAAAATGTAATGATATTAATGTTAGTTTTAAAAAACAAATCTTTACATGTCAAATAAGCAGTTAAATTCGTTCTAAATTCTTTGCTTGTTTTCTAAAAGTCCTATAATGTTCAAAGTTAAAGGTTAAAATTTTGATGTAAACTACAGTTTTAATAAGAAAAATTGATTTGTCCTTTTATACGCCAAGTATTTAAATCACCTTTCAAATGAAATCAACCTGTATTTCTTTAAAAAGTTAGAAAACCAGGATATAGTCTGTTGCCAATGTCCCCCAGGTTTAGATTATATCCTTTCACTTACTGAACTTAAGTAATGATCAAGAGTCCAAATATTAAAAGATATATATTCTTTAGCCCAGTAATTACACTTCTAAGAGATTTCTTCAAAGAAACTGTCAGGACACTGTTTTATATATTGTACATTAGTAAAAATAAAAGTAGAGACAATATCTATATCAAAAGATACAACCAAAAGGTAACAGATAAATCATGGTGTTCATGATGGCACTAAATGTGATGTTTGGAAAGTTATTTTAAAATGCTAATGTAAATGTGAGGAAAAGTACATTACATAAATTATAAACAATGAGTGAGCACTTTACTTGTTTTTTTTTGGGGGGGGGGGAAGAAGAGGTCCTTTATTTTTAATTTAAGAAGTCCTAAATAAACCTGTAGTCCAGCCAATGGAATATTATTCCGCAGTAAAAAGAAATGAACTAGCAAGCTGTGAAAAGACATGGAGAATGAAAAGGCTACATACTATGATCCCAACTGTATGACATCCTGGAAATGACAAAACTATGGTGACAGTAAAGAGGTGAGTGGTTGCCAGAGGTTAGGAGGGAAGGAGGGGTGAACAGGCAGAGAACGGAGGATTTTTCAGGCTGTGAAACTACTCTGTGTATGATACTACAATGGTAAATATATGCCGTTATACATTGTCCAAACCCACAGAATATACAAGAGTAAATCCTAATGTAAACAATGGACTTGGGGTGGTAATGAAGTGTCAATGTAGGTTCATCCAATGTAACAAATGCACCCCCTCCAGTGTGGGATACTGACAATGGGGAAGCTATGCATATGGGAGGCATGAAGTGTCCTGAAACCCTCTGCATCTTCCACTCAATTTTGTAGGAACCTAAAACTGCTTTTAAAAATAAGGTCTATTTAAAAGGAAAAGAAAAAAGGCACAGAGAGGGATATATAGAGAAAAAAGAATGCACAAACAGGGCTGGCCGAGTGGCGCGATGGTTAAGAACTGGCTTGGGACACCAGAGGGTCCCGGTTCGGATCCCACATATGAGGGCCAGTGACACTGCCTTCCACAGCTAAGATGCTGAACAACAGCTCAACCTGGAGCTGGGCTGCCTTGAGTCGCTGGCGATGGCGTAGGCTGCAGCCCCTGTGGCAGTGGGTTGCCATGGGCTACTGTGTGTAGCCAGCAGCCAGCGTGAGCGGCCAGCAGCCACAGTGAGCAGCCATCCAGAAGCCGGCGACTGATCTGCCTCGCCCAGGTAGAGCGCAATGATGGCGCCAACTTGGGCCAGTGAAGCAACGTCCTCCACACCTAGACTGAAGACCAAAACGACAGCAACTTGTCTGTTCCCCTTCCCCAATTCCCCAGTGCTGTTCCCATCCCCCCAATTCCCCAATAAAAAATCTTAAAAAAAAAATGCACAAAGTAAATCAATATATTAGAACACCTAGTTGAAATAACTGATTTTTATTTTCCTCATACCAATTCAAATGTTTCAAATTTGTTACAACAAAATTATACTGACTCCCAAATACATACTTAAGTCTACACGGTGTGATCAAACAATATGGTGGGTGTTTAAATTAATTTATTACTGGGGCGGACAGGTGGCTCAATTGGTTAGAGCGCGAGCTCTGAGCAACAGGGTTGCCGGTTCGATTCCCACATGCGCCAGTGAGCTGCGCCCTCCGCAACTACATTGAAGACGACTTGAGCTGAGCTGTCAGTGGGCAGCCAGATGGCTCAACTCGTTAGAGCACATGCTCTTACCAACAAAACAACAAGGTTACTGGTTCAACCCCCACATGGGATGGTGGGCTGTGCAACCTGCAACTAGAGTGAAAACAGCGACTGGACTTGGAGCTGAGCTGTGCCCTCCACAACTAGATTGAAAACAACGACCTGACTTGGAACTGATGGGTCTTGGAAAAAACACAGTTTCCCAATAAAGTTAAAAAAAATTTATTACAGTAAAAATACATTACCATAATCTCCCTCAAAATACTCCCCGTCGCTTCAAACACTTATCCCATCATCCTTGCCATTTTTCAGAAACTGTTCTGAAAGTCCTCTTTTGTGAGTGTCTTTAGTTGCACTGTCATGGCTGCCTCGACGTCCTGAATCATTTTAACTTAGGGGAAGAGCCAGGAGTCACATGGTGCCAGATCCCTTAAATAAAGTGGATGAGAACACACCATAATGTTTTTGTTTGTTGGTTTCTTTTTTTTAAGATTTTTTAATTGGGGAATTGGGGGATGGGAACAGCGCTGGGGAATTGGGGGAAGGGAAACAGACAAGTTGCTGTTGTTTTGTTCTTCAGTCTAGTTGTGGAGGATGTCGCTTCACTGGCCCAAGTTGGCACCATCATTGCGCTCTTCCCAGGAGAGGCAGATCATTCGCTGGCTTCTGGATGGTAGCTCACGGTGCATAATGTTTTTATTTGACAAAAACTGCCATACCAGAAGCGATGTATGACATGGTACGTTGTCATAATGGAGGATGACTTATGGGACGCTTTAAAATACACCTTCTCTCAACCATAGCCCATAGGTCACACCTGACTAACTGCACTGAACAAGTTCAAACCTGTCGTACACTGTTACTAAGGTTAGACAAGCCGCTTTGTGTACTGAGGATCCCTGCCTTTCCGTTGAATGGCACTTGGCAGCAGCATTCACCGTATCTTTTGATCACAACAAAAAGGCTCCATGTCACACATCGCTTCTGGTATGGCAATTTCTGTCAAATAAAACATTACGGTGTGTCCTCATCCACCTTATTCACTGGATCTGGCACCATGTGACTTCTGGCTCCTCTCCAAAGTCAAAATGACCATGAAAGGTAAACATTTTGAATCGATTCGGGACACTGAGGCAGCCACGACAGTGCAACTAAAGACACTCAAGAAAGAAAACTTCCAGAGCTTCTTCAGAAAGTGGCAAGAACGATGGGATAAGTGTGTTCGAAGCGAGGAGGAAGTCTTTTGAGGGGGATTAATGGCAATGTGTCTTTTACTGTAATAATTTTTTTTTAAACATTCACTATATAGTTTGATCACACCTCATACTTCTGGACTGCTCAGTCTGTTCTAATGATTGGTCAGTCCCCACTTGCACCAATATCACATTTTTAAAAGTTCCCTTTGTTCAGTAATGTTTTTTTCTTGTTGTAGAGCAAGTTCCTCACTACCCTTTATCTCTTCCTTTTCAGGAAGTTACTGCCAATTCTCATTTGTTTACTCTTTCAATTAAACTTCACAATTACTTTATAAAGCATGGGCTTGCAAACTTTTTCTATAAAGAGCCAGAGAGTAATTATTTTAGGCCTGTGATCTTTCTATAACTTACTCTTTGTTTCGTTTTACAATCTTTTGAAATATAAAAACCATTTTTAGCTACCACGCTATACAAAGGTAGCCCCTAAGGCCAGTTTGTGGACCCCAGCATAAAGTGTAGTTCCCACCCCACCTGCAAAGATTTTGGCATTTTGATTCAAAATGTTCGTATTGAATTCAAGTATTTGGGGAAAATTAACGTCTTTCCAATATTAAATTTTTCAAAAGTAAATTATAATTCTTCATTTATTAAAGTCATTCATTGTATTCCTCAGTGGAGCTGTATAGCTTTTATTTATGAATTCTGCAAATTACTTGATATTTATATATATATATATGTATATATATATATATATATATATATATAAAATTAATTCCTGGGTACTTGAAGGTACTGGCACTTGAGTACATGAATGCTGTTAATTGTTTGGTAGGTTTCTTATTCCTGGTACTTTTTGCCTAGAAAAACTGTAACACTGTATTCTATAATCAGAATGCATCAATAAGTTACTTTTAAAACTTAACCCTGAAGTTACTTCAGGGTGTTACTTCTTTATTTCTTTTCTATTCAGTAATTCAGTTACTGTAAGGTCCAGAGAGAGCTGGGTTAAGCACTTAAGAGCGCCTGGCACATGACAAGCACTCAAATGTTGGAATAAATAATTCCAATTTTGTTCCCTCTCAAAATTCCACTAAAGCTATAATAAAGAGTTTGTTTTTTTTTTAAAGCCAACAACTATGGGGAGAGCAGGGGGAAAAAGAGCTGGAAAGTAGATGGGAAGACAAGCAGTAACTGGTCAATGTACACAGTCAGATCCTTAAAAGTCTCGGGAGCTGGCAGCACCTTTAGAACTGGGCGGGAAAGAAGAGGGTAAATTAAAGAGAAATCTGTGAGAGCTGTTTGGGATATAACTAGAGACCTCTTTCCCCTCTTCCTACTCCAAGTCACTAGGATTGCTGCCATATGGGTTCAAAAATGAAAAGAAAATAAGCAACTTGGAGGAAATATGCAGAAAAAAAAAGTCTTTTAA
>NW_017731707.1:1000578-1005844 GCF_001890085.2 Hipposideros armiger
GAGAGAGAGAGAGAGAGAGAGAGAGAGAGAGAGAGAGAGAGAGAGAGAGAGAATGTGAAGGAAACATCTGGAAATTGAAACTAAAATTATCAGGCAGAAAGGTTGAAAAATAAATGAAATTTCCCAGAAAATAACGCAAAAAGAGATGGAAAATTAGAGCAAGGTTTCTTTCTTTCTTTTTTTTTTTTTTAAAGTCAGAACCAGTCCAGAAGACCCACTATCTGAATAACTGTTTCAAAAAGAGGGGGGAAAAAAAAGAGAGGAAAATAACATAAATATGTCAGAAGTGATGGATATCAGTTGTTGCCATATTTAAAAAGTCCAATGAGTATGCAGCACAATGGAAAATACTCATTAAAGAATGCAATTGTGAAAATGGGGAAAAGGAAAAATTCTGTAGATTTCTGGGGAGTGGGAAGGGAACTGGTCACATTAAAAAACAAAAACAGCTATCAGAATAATATCTGACTTGTCAACAGCTATAACAGAAAATGGCCGTGCAACAATGATTTTAAAATTTCAAGAATTCTACACCCAGACAAACTACAGACATATGATATTGTTTAAAATGTAAGATTTCAAAAGTCTTCAACTCTCATGTAACTTCTCAAAAAACTACTGGAGATGTGATCCACCAAAGTGAACAAGAAACCAAGTAAGAGGAAGAAAAGGGGCACAAAAAATGGAGAGGTGCAATCCAGAAGTCAGACGAGGGAGCATCAGGAGCATAGTAAAAGGAGATCCAAGAAAGACAGGTGTGAACCAGATATAGAGAGCAACAGTCCAGATCGGAGCAATGTGATTGGATTTAAGCTACATTCATTTGATAAGGCTATTATGGCCCAGATGCCTATTATTTACCCCCTTAAAAAAAAACAAGAAAAAACAAACAAAAAAAACTGATTGCCATGGCGTGTCTGGCCCAAACTTTTATCTATACTTAGCTTAACCATGTGCTAACCAAGCCCTGTTTCTCTCTTTGTGCCCTGCTCCCTGGAACAGCTAAGAAGTTCACACCAGAAGAGTTCCGTTTTAACCTCCTCTTAAAACAAGAAAAGACTCACTCCCACAAACCACCCTCCAAACTGAAGGTTCTTTGCTTGGCCCACACCACAGCCCCCACCAGAACCCTATATTTCCTAGAAAACATTCAGTATCTTGCCCACTGTTTTCCCCAAGAGGGGCTCTACTAGAAATTCCGGGAAGGGGAAGCCAAACTATAACCCAGAAACTGTGTTCAGTTTATCTTCTCTTGGGAATCTTCAACTAACAGTAGCAATACTATCCTTACGTATCATATAAGTTTTTGTAGTTCTTCAAAACTAAAACAGATACATACACTGGAGATTAAACTTTAAAGATAATTATATGATCAAAAGAATCAAAGGAATAGCTAGCACAAGTCACAATGGGGGGTAAAAAACTATGACTGTGATCATGGACTATAAAGTTGGCCTACTGATGATGTCTCAGTGATTGAGTACCATGGGTCTTCAGTTTATTATTCTAAAACTTACACACATATGTATTTTATATTTTTTCTACATATAAACATTTCACAATTTGAAATGGAAGCTCTAAAAAAAGTACCGTGATAGTCAACTATACTTGCAGAAGTGTTTTATCTGATCAGTTTCTAAATTTTATATTTGTTGCCCAAACATCTACCTTATCTATTTACCTTATAGATATATATCTACCTCATGTATGGAATGATATAGGTAAAAAGTCATTCATCAGAGCGCTGAAAGAGCAAATGACTGGAAATAACCTAAATGTCAATCAATATAGAAATAATTATGTTAAGACCAAACCATGTAATATATACCATTAGAAAAAAAGTAAAAGCTTTATGTGTTGATATACAATGCTCTATAAAACATTAAGTGAAAAACAATGTGTCAGTGTATACAGTTGACTACCACATTTTTAAAAAGAATATACATCATATTTACTTGTATATAAACAAATCTCTATGGAAAGATATAAAATGACAACGCTAATTGCCTCCAGAGGTGAACTGCCTGGATGGGATCAGCTTGAGGAGGCTTCATTTTATACTCGTACTGTTTTGTACAAAATTTGAGTTTTGAATTACGTAAAATACTGCCTATTCACATACATTTTTAAAAATAGCAAAAGAAGGCCATAGGACAATTTTAATTCCATACAAGACCAAATAATTACCTTTGGAAGTTTAAAATATAGAGAGTTTTCTTAGGATAAAATTAAACAATAACTTATCCAAACGAATTGGTCATATTCAGTTGTACTTTACGAAATTAGGCCAAATACAATATGTATATGTTTGTATATGTCAGGACTCTAGAGCTATATTGTCCAATTCGGTAGCCACTAGCTACATATGGAATTAAATTTCAAGTAATTAAAATGACATTTAAATTAATTAAAGTTTAAAATTTATTTCATTGGTTGGACTATTCACCTTTCAAGCGCTCAATAGTCATGTGTGGCTAGTGGCTGCCATGTTGGACAGCACATATATAGAACATTCCCATCATCACAGAAAGTTCTCTTGGACAGACTTTTTTTAGAAGAATCCTCAAAAAACTGATTGACAGAGGATGCTTTGGAGGACAGGGTGGCTGAAGACAGGTAGGAGACAGGTTTTTCACACTAATAAAACTTAGCCTGTGCCAGGCAGCATCCTTGTTTCATGTTAACTCACTTAATCCTTACTGTACACTTAAATGTAACTGAATTCCTTTGTAATTCTAAGTATTTTATTTAATGCATTTAAAAACATTATTCTGAATGTGGGGTCATAAACATCACCAGATTGCTAGAGATCCATTTAAATTTTGGACCTTGAGCATGTATTACTAATTCAAGAAAAAAGTTACAAAAAAGTAAATAAAAGCTAAATACCATTAAAAAACCAAAATCCAAGATATTTTACAATCCTAAGTGTTATTTAAAAAATAGTGTGTAAGTTCAAATGAAAAAACAAAAATGTATTACTTGTAACCCACTATGCCACTGCCCACAAATCGTCTGGTACATCCTTTCAGAGATGTGATTTTATATTTATTTGTGTATAATGATGATCTATGCATTGATTTTATCCTTAAGGTAAGAGTTTTACTATAGATTAAGAGTTGGACTTTTTAGTTTTAGTTGAATTTGTTTCTTTTTCGAATAAAATAGTAATAAAGCTTGAGGCCCAAACCTACGTTTGATTTCCAGCTCTCTTAATTAGGAGCTATGTTGCCTTGACAAAAATTAAAAAAAAAAATCACTTGAAATATGAATTTCTAATCTATAAAAAGTACGTATCCCACAATATTAAGAGGATTAGAAAAGAAACGACAAGAAAAAGATGTTTTATCTTTCCAATTAAAATGCCAAATTTTCTTACTTTAATACTTAAATAACTAATTTCTGTATAGCATTTTATAACAAGTTTAAAATACACAACTAAAAACATACATATGTACATTTTATATTTAAAGATTACTATAAAGCCATGACTTTTAGAGACATCTTATGGTCTTATTACTACCTTCCCAAAACAATGTAGCTTTTACAACTAGGAACATATTATAACAAACTTTTTCAAAACTGTTTAACTCTTTGCCAAATTTCTCACCAAAATTACTAAAAGAACAAAGGTAGATGAGAATAAATCCATATTCACATTTTTTTTAAATTTACTACACTGTTTTCACTAGCAAAATATTTTAACTGGCAAAGCATTTGAACTGACAAGGTCCAAAAATCAAATGAGAAGGGTGAAAAATGAATAAACTGACAACTCATTTTCTTTAGAACTCTACCCACAAAAAGTTCTGAACCAGTTACTAAAGTATAACTACTTGTTTAGTCCTCAGATGTACACACCAAGGTGCTATTTTCTTATGATTCTGTATTTCAGTTATTGAACACTGTAGTACAACAGAGCATATAAATAAATGTGCACACATTTTCTCTTATAGCTGTAGCAAAATGTCTAGTGAAGTTTATCAAATTCATCTTCCCAAGCTGCACAAGGAAAGCACATTACATGCCCATTGGAAAGACAGTGTCATGGTTAAGAACACATACTCTGGAACTTGGCTGCTTTAGTTTGAACTCCACCCCACCATTTAGTACTTGTGTGGTCTTGGACAAGTTAGTAACACAAAGTTAATCTTTCTGTGCCTTGGTTTCTTCTGAAGTAGGTGGTGTGACAATGAAGTTAGCGAACTTGTAACGATGTTGTTAACCTTTTTTAATATCAGAGGGATTGTTCATTATGAATTTGTACCAACTGGACAAACAGTTAAACAAGTTTACTATTTGGAAATGCTGAAAAGGCTGTGTGAAAAAGTTAGAGGACCAGGCCAGTCAAGTGGCAGGTTCGCTAAGAGTTGGCTTGGGACTCCAGCTCTGAGCTACAGGACCCCGGTTCGGACTCCACATGAGGGCCCATGACACTGCACCCTCTACAGCTAAGATGGTGAACAACAGCTCAACCTGGAGCTGAGCTGCCGTGAGTTGCCGGCGATGGCGTAGGCTGCAGTGGTGGTGCAGTGGGCTGCCGTGAGCTACCGTTGAGTGACCAGCAGCCAGCGTGAGTGGCCATCCAATGGCCAGCAAGCAACTGCCTCTCCCAGGAAGAGCACAATGATAATACCAACATGGGCCAGTGAAACGACGTCCTCCACACTAGACTGAAGAACAAAAGGACAGCAACTTGTCTGTTCCCCTTCCCCAATTTCCCAACACAGTTCCCCTCCCCCAATTCAATAAAATCTTAAAAAAAAAAAAAAAAGCTAGATGACCTGAACTTTTTGCCAACAATTCACAGCTCTTGCATCATGACAACACACAGCTCACACAGCACTGTCTGTGAGGGAGTTTTTAGCCAGTAAACAAATAACTGCATTGGAACACCCTCCCTACTCACCTGATCTGGCCCCCAATGTCTTCTTTCTTTACCTGAAGATAAAAGAAATATTGAAAGGAAGACATTTTGATGACACTCAGAACACCAAGGGTAATACAATGACAGCTCCGATGGCCATTCCAGAAAGAGTTCCAAAATTGCTTTGAAGGGTGGACTAGGCGCAGGTGTCGGTGCATAGCTTCCCAAAGGGGGGTACTTTGAAGGTGACCACAGTGATATTCAGCAATGAGGTATGTAGCACCTTTTTTTTTTTTTTTAAATTGGGGAATTGGCAGGATGGGAACAGTGCTGGGGAATTGGGGGAAGGGGAACAGACAAGTTGCTGTCGTTTTGTTCTTCAGTCTAGTTGTGGAGGAC
>NW_017731707.1:1005974-1022039 GCF_001890085.2 Hipposideros armiger
TGCTGGCCGCTCACACTGGCTGCTGGCTACATACGGTAGCCCATGGCAACCCACTGCCACAGGGGCTGCAGCCTACGCCGTCGCCGGAGACTCACAGCAGCCCAGCTCCAGGTTGAGCTGTTGTTCAGCATCTTAGCTGTGGAGGGCAGTGTAACTAGCCCTCCTATGTGGGATCCGAACCGGGGCCCTCTGGCATCCCAAGCCAGTTCTTAACCATCGTGCCACTTGGCCGGCCCTGTAGCACTTTTTCTAGGATGAGTTTACGAGCTTAAATGTCCTACCTCATAAGAATAATACCTTTCTCACAGCGCTGCTTGTTAAGAATTAAATAAATAGGGCCAGCCGAGTGGCTCAGTTGGTTAAGAGCTCACTCAAGAGTGTGAGCTCTGAGCAACAGCAGTTCGAGTCCCGGCCTGAGCTGAGCTGCCAACAGGTGGCAGGATGGCCCAGCTAAAAATAAATAAATAAATAAATAAATAAATGTAAAGCACTTGGTATATGATGCCTGACATACATTAAGTGCTATATTTTAGCTATTATTAATAAAGATCTGGCTACATTAAAAACAGCTGTAACAAACTGTGTTTAAAAGGTCATTTTCATTAATTCAGTTGCTTAGAACTCTAAATTGGTATCCCTGAAAATCCAGTGCTGGTTAGATCTGTCATAATTCCACAGAAACTTACTGAACACAGTGTGACTAAACTATAGCTTCCCATTGTTTCTGTTCATATTTCCAATTGGGGAGAAAACAAACAAACAAACTTATTTATCTGACCACATTCTCAGGTTCTAGAAGTGACTAGAAGTGATTACCTAAGACAGACAAAGTGATCCTTTTTTTTCCAGACACAGGAACTCCTGATGAAACACTAGTGATTTTTATGGTAGAGACAGAAGTGGGAAGAGTATCTGAGGGTTGTGGATCATAAGCTTTGCACTTCTTGCTAATCAAAAGGCAGCTATGTGAATTTCTTAGCAAAGAGAGGAAATGGTTCATGTAAGTATCATGGATACACCTGCATGCAACACATTCACAGAGAATGAACTGTATCTAGTCCTTTATAACTGACATCTCATAATACTGCATTAGAATATCAAAATCACTGTAAGATGTCTTCTTATTCCCATTTTTCAGTTACACTTAGAAATTTCAGTCTTCAAGGTCACACACATTAAAATCAGACTAGAAACCATGCTTGTTTTCACTTTTCAAGTTTCTATAACAAAGATGGAGCAAGTCGGGGTGACCGGTTAAGTTAGTTGGTTAGAGCGTGGTGCTGATAACACCAAGGTTGCCAGTTTGATCCCTGAACGGACCACTGTGAGTTATGCCCTCCCTAAAAGAGTCAACTATGCCACTGTAGCATGAAAGCAATGTGTAACCAATGACCATGGCTGTTACCCAATAAAATTCATAAAAAATAAAAAAAAATGGAGCAAGTCAAACATACCACGAGAGCCAGAAAATTTCCAGTACCAGTAGGGAAAGAAAAATAGAAAATACCATTGTTAGAACAACTTTTTCACAGGTTCCTTGTTATGTCCAGGACTGTTGATACTTCTATATTCTTAATCATATATACACAGAATATTTTTTTTTAAGATTTTTATTGGGGAATTGGGGGATGGGAACAGCACTGAGGAATAGGGGGAAGGGGAACAGACAAGATGTTGTCCTTTTGTTCTTCAGTCTAGTTGTGGAGGACGTTGCTTCACTGGCCCAAGTTGGCACCATCATTGCGTTCTTTCCGGGAGAGGCAGATCAGTCGCCGGCTTCTGGACAGCCGCTCTGCGGCTGACTTCACACAGTAGCCCATGGCAAACCTCTGCAACAGGGGCTGCAGCCTACGCCATCGCCAGCTGACTCACAGCAGCCCAGCTCCAAGTTGAGCTGTTGTTCAGCATCTT
This sequence comes from Hipposideros armiger, assembly GCF_001890085.2. NCBI lineage: Eukaryota > Metazoa > Chordata > Mammalia > Chiroptera > Hipposideridae > Hipposideros > Hipposideros armiger. The sequence continues at coordinate 1,007,886 of NW_017731707.1, forward strand.
AGCTGTAGAGGGCAGTATCACTGGCCCTCATATGTGAGATCCGAACCGGGTCCCTCTGGCATCCCAAGCGAGTTCTTAACCAATGCACCACTTGGCCGGCCCTACACAGAATATTTTATAAAAAAAGAAACCTTTGCCTAGAATTTTCTGGCAAATTGGATTGTTTACATAACTGACTTTACATTTCATTCTCTGCAACTTCAGTGAGTAAACTGCGTCTATTTCTAAACTGAAATTCTCTAAGTCAAACAATTATGCATACTATTAATTCAAAGTATAAAACGAAATTTAGAATATAAACACCAGAACTCAGAATTTAGTTGGTTTTATGAATGAATTTTTACATACTGGATTCTTTCATTAAAGCAAGAACACATATATTAATTTGCAAGGTCTGCTTGTCAATCAACAATCTTTGGTTAACAAAAAGACCACTGAATTATATAACATATGTATCAATATGTATTTAAAACTATTTACTTTTGGGCCGGCCCAGTAAATAGTAAAACTATTTACTTTTGGGTTAAGAGTTGGCTTTAAGAGCACGAGCTCTGAGCAACACGGCCGCAGGTTCGATTCCCACATGGGCCAGTGACACTGTGCCCGAGCTGAGCTGTCACTGAGCTGCCAACAGGTGGCAGGATGGCTCAACTGGTGTAACAAGATTGCCTGCTCGATGGTGGGCTATGCCCTCCCTCAACTAAGACTGAACCCAGCACCTTGAGCTTAGAGGCCACAAGCTGCCGAGAGGAAGGCAGATGGCGACTAGCACCCTCCACAACGAAGACTGAAGAACCCCTCCCCAATTCCCCAACACTGTTTCTCTCCCCCAATTCCCCAATAAAATCTTAAAAAAAAAAAACTTATTTACTTTTAATAAACTCTTTGCAATACAAAGCATGTCTCTAAAGAATATAAAAGGAAACAGAGCTGACTATCCAAGTTGATTCCATTTATGAAATTAATGTAGTTTCAAAAACCCAGAATACAATGTATAAACAAGTAAAATCATATACCTTCAGTTTAACTAAAAAAATAAAATTAATTTCTTACCTTGAAAAGAAGTACAAATTAAAAAAACAGCCCAAGAATGCAGAATGAAGATATAGCTACAAAGAAACATGACCCCCTGGAGACAAGATGGCCTGGGGAAACTGCCTTGCCTTCTTCACCAACTAAGTCTAATTTTGACCTAGCCACAATTCAAATGCCAAAAGAATAACAGGAGAGTACTGTTTATCCCAATGTTCAAAATTTTGCCAATTACCTTTAAAGCGGGAAAATGCTTCCTTTAATTTGCCCCATCACGTTTCTCAACAAATATTTGAAAGCCACATCTGAATGTAACTGAACTCATACACATACTCTTGAAAAAAAATAACACAATGTTAAATTGAAATGACTGATATTTATTGTAATTCACAGATTAAAAGTCCCTAAATACCTACAAAAGGTGGAACAAGCAGGAAAAATCCATGGCTCTTTAAGTGCTTATGATTATGTCCAGCAGAAAAGCAATAAGGAAACTCACATGCTAGCTAAAATGTCGATGAACAAATATACTTTTTGTAGGCTTCAGCAGGGATACCTCAATTGCAACCAATACTAATCAGCTGCTTAAAAATAATCACGCTTAAAGTTGTCAAAATTCTAAATAACCTCTGGACAAGAGTGCATTAAAAGTAGTAAAAGTCTTCATTTTCACTAAAAATGAACATTTCAATTCTATTTTACATACATCCTCAAACTACTAGTTTCAATCTGGCTTTCCATTTTCACATGCTTTTGATTTTCAGATTCCCTACTCCCCAGATTTTTATGCAGTATCCAAATCTCCACAGGGTCAACACTAGAACAAACTCTATACTGTATCAGTGACCTCATCATTGGGAATTAAGCTCACTAAGCGTTTACACTGAACAAGGTATAGAATCACATCTTTTATAACTCTGTATAGTAAAGAACAGTTGGTACAACGACCTAAACATATCAGGGTCTACAAATATTTACTGACTCAAAATAGTCCTTCAGCACTTTGTAGTTCTGTGCTTTTGAAACAAAATTGCATAGCTTTGCAAAATCCAAAGGATCTAAATGTTACTAAAATTTCACAGAATATTTTGTTTAGAGGTTTTAGCCTTGCCCCTAATTACCAGCTGTAATGCTTTTTAATGACATTGGTACAGTGGGTAGGAGAGCAGATGTAGTCAAAAGTGAACATTAGAACCCATTAACAGGGTATTAAGCTAAATTTTTACATACTTATCTTATGTCTTTACCTATATAACATTAATGTTCTAAAATCAGTTAATTGTATCAGCAACTTAAGAGGCAGCTTTGGCTCAGCCGAATGGCGCGATGGTTAAGAACTGGCTTGGGACTCCATAGGGCCCAGGTTCGGATCCCACATGTGAGGGCCAGTGACACTGCCCTCTACAGCTAAGATGCTGAACAACAGCTCAACCTGGAGCTGGGCTGTCATGAGTAGCCGGGGGTGGCATAGCCTGCAGCCCCTGCTGCAGTGGGTTGCCCTGGGCTGTGTGTGGCCAGCAGCCGCTGTGAGCGGCTGTCCAGAAGCCGGCGACTGATCTGCCTTGCCCAGGAAGAGCACAATGATGGTGCCAACTTGGGTCAGTGGAGCGGCGTCCTCCACAACTAGACTGAAGAACAAAACGACAGCAACTTGTCTGTTCCCTTTTCCCCTATTCCCCAGTGCTGTTCCCATCCCCCCAATTCACCAAAAATCTAAAAAAAAAAAAAAAGAGGCAGTTTTGCAGTCAATCTAATTTCCAGGATATAAATGAAAACTGGTACCCATAAAACAAGTAATCAAGCAGAAGAGCTGCTTTAAATTCTAACAGTAAGAATAGTTTACATTAATGTAATGAAAAATAAGCTTTTGTATTCTACAGGCCTTTCTATGACAAGTTCTTGAAATAGTTATGAGTCCTTAAAAAGTCAAAGCAAATTGGTAAACCATTATCAAAATTACAAACTACCATTAAAGATATACAGAAACATCGGAAACCCAGTTCTACAATATACCTGATTCCCGAGTGTCAAAGGTTTTCTGGTTAATAAACTCCACTAGGCCTCTAAAACAATGTCACTTATATGTGACATTCCTAAGCCGGCAACATAGGCTTAGAAGTTTCAGTGAGCCATTACAGGCAAACTATGATAAAGATACCCTCTCCTTTGAGCGGTAGCTACCAACTTTCTGCTCTGGGATCAGCTTGCTTCAACTAAGTTTAAAATGGTGCCCGATTTGAGAGGGAAGCCCGTAGAACGGATAAAGAGAAAAATAATCAAATGAAAATTTTATTTTAAAAGTTAAATTCCTATATCCAATAAACTATCTTAGAAATGTTTTAGACGATAAAGACTCGGAAGAGCAGATGATCTAGGCCCATTCGCATTCTCTGAGGCGTGCGCACAGCGCGAAAAGGATGAATGAATGGAAGACAGGCGCGTGTGAAATGCAGCAGGTCCAGCCGGCAACCAGACCCGCAGCAGCGATCAGTAGGCCTCGCTCCTCCCAGTTCCCTCCTCCATGACAGCCCAGTCTCAAGCATGGAGGGGCCAGGACAATGTGATCCCCCTTCTCACCACCACCAGCCTTCACCCTACTCTGAGAGCTTTACAGGGCGACACGAGGTTCTCCTCCCCAACCCAAACCTTTCTTGTCTTCCCCGCCGCCAACCCCCGCAATTCTCGGGCGCGCTGGAGTAACATGCGCTCGCCCCTCTCGGCTCCCCTCGGCTCGGTCGAAGCTAGTCCGCGCGTGCCGCCGCACCACTCCCGACCAACCCACCCTCCGGCAACACGCGCCCACCGGCTCCCCGGCTCACCGGTCTAATGAAGACCCGCGCGCGCCCCGCGCCCGAGCGCCCGGGCTGGAGGAGGGGAGGGAGGGGAAAGGCCACCCCGAGGCTCCCTCCTCCATCTCTTTTCAGGCAGGCACGCCGCCCACCCTCTCTGCGGCTCCCGGCGCCCGCTCGGAGCCAGCCCGGCGCTCTCCCATCCCGAAGACCATCCGCACACACCTATCCCAGTGTCCAGATCACCCTTCACCCAGTGAGCCACCACGCGGCTCCGCAGCAGACGCCACGCCGCCCCTCCCCCACTCCTCTCCCCCAGCTCTCGGGCCCCCACCAGAACGTGTGCGCTACACGCCGCCCTGGCCAGCCTCCGGGGCGCCCCCAGTTGCCCACGGGAGAGTCAGGCCCAAGAAGAGGGGGAGGGGGCGACAAGGGGGTAGCGTGCGCGCCGGGAACGCCGTCCCGCGGGGTCCCCCAGTCCGAAGGGAGACGGAGCGCGGGGACCAGTGGGGGTGGGGGCCAAAGGCAATACTCACCGGTTCCACAGTCGCCATCTTAGATCGATCTGATCACACAACCGCTCCTGAAAGGGGGGGGTGAGAGGAAAAAAATGAGATTCAAACCGGATTGGCCGGTTACTGTCCACGTGACGGTCGTGTCCGTTTGGCTTTGGCGGCGCCTGCGCAAGACTGCGGCTGCGTGGATAACGAGAGGCTTCTGGGAAGTGGAGTCTCTTTTTTTTTTTTTTTAGGGCAAAGAAATTTAAAAAAAAGAAAAAAAAAGGACTGGTCACGTGGTCGATGGGTAAGTTGTGTGGTTCTTGGCGCCGCAGACACTCGCGTGCTGGAGCGTGGCTTTCAGTCCTCTGTTCTACCGCCTCGGTAGCTGCTGTCGCACTTATTGCCAGGCATGCCTGCTGTGCCCTTTGTGGCCCCGTCCTCCCATCTTTCCCGAAAGGTGGGGAACTGGAGGCTCAGCACGCACAATAAGGCTTCATTTGTTTAAAGTTGAGGTCCTAGGACACGTTGTCTGTGTGTTTACTTAATTTTCTTTTGACTTCCCACCATTTTCTCTGTTTCCAAAAGAGGCGGCGGCGATGGAGAGTCGTTGTTCAAGCAATCAACCCACCCCCGTGCCCCGGCTCTGCTAACGCTGGTGGTCACTTGCCATCACTGCGAAAAGGGGTGGCGGAAACGCCCGCAGTACCCTCTTGCCACAGGGTAAGGAATGGGGAGAGCACCCGAAGTTTTTCCTGTCCCAATTCCTGAGATTAAGGCCTCAGGGCCAAATCTTGCGTGGAAGTAAAAATTATTTGGAAGTTTTGTCCTCTCGGTTCCACTATTCTGCTTTAACGTGAACGGAAATCGCCTAAGTCCAGGCGCCAGCCAGGGAAGCCACTCCGGGCCCCGCTGACTAAGCCCTGGACTGACGGGTCATGAGTCGTTAGGCCGGGTCAACTATGACTCGACGTTGACTCATTCTCCTTAGGCGAGTGACTTAATCATTCAGTGCCTCAGCTTTTTCATTTATGAACCACAGGTGATAATGCATTTACCTCACAAGGGTGTGCTGTGGTAATAATTGTAACCTGCTTTGAAAATGCATCAGACTCTATAAATGCTTCATAATAAGCAACCTCGTGCCTTCCTAAGGATCAGCTGCTTACCTTGCTGTTTTTTTTTTTAAACAGTGTTTTAAAAAACAGTGTTTTCAAGTTTTTTGTATACTTGGTTACATGATCATGCACACCAATGCAATTTTAAAGTTTAAAGAACTTTTTTCCCTTTATAATTGTACAACCCCTCAGTAGAGGCTTTGATGTTCAGGAAAATATTGTTATATTCACAACAGTCACTGTCAATTAGAAATGCATCCCCATGCTGGCATCCATTTCCTCTGAGATACTGTGTTATCATCTCTCAAGACAGTGTAATTCCGCCCAGTCTGGTTATTAATACAGCAAATAAAGAGAAATCTAGTAGAGTGCTACTGTATGACGCTAATGAGAAAGACACTATATTAGTACTATTTTTCATGCTTCTTAGGAATGTAAATGCCAGAAAAATCAGTATCAGCACACTGCCTATGCCAGCCTGTTTATGCTGCTACTAATGTCCAGAGCCGTGTCATACCTATTATTGAGTACATAATGGTTGCTTGAGTTGACTAGCACATAATTGAGGCTATATAAGAACTCAAAACCATCGCCTGCTCATATGTTTTGGTTTACCTGGATGTCAGAGGTGATTGATGAAAGCTTTTATCCAGACATTTTAGCTCTAGTAGGTTTAAAGGAGCTGGAATTCTTAAAAAATTAACCAATAAATGGATTTCCATATGTAACTAGTAACTATTATAGTTACTTAAACTATCCAAAATAATTACAGTTGATCTCAGGTATTTTCTATTGGTTAAAAGTCATATCTGCTTATCTTCTTTGAGGAGATAGCACAGATGTACTGTTTTCACGATGCTGCTAGATAACAGAGCAAAGAATTGAGGCCATTTCAGTCCCTATATGGAATTGAAACCCAGTGATTTTTCTTAAAACTTATTTTTAATGATACCTTTTATTTTATTAACGTTTCTCTTGATCAAAAAACTCACTTTTGTCAATCACCCTAGTACTTTTATAATACTTATATATGCTCCTTTTCTTTATAACTTCATTTCTCTCCATTTCGTATACATGTTTTATGGCACACTCTTGTGTCTTTGACTAATATTGCCATTAGATTCTACCATGTCAAAGATTCGGGGATTAGGATTTTATATATCCTAATGGTTATATAGGATAACCACTATATGTGGTTGTTTGATTTTTGCCAATCAGATATACAGGGCAGAAATTTTATAATTTGTTTCTCTATGCCACAAAAAAATTACATGTGTTACCTTACTACCATATTTGTGCTTATACTTAAAGAAAATAAAGAGTAATAAAAAGATACATGAAATGGAGCATGGTATTGAAATACTATTCTACTTGATCAAGTTATCTAGTTTAATACATAACTATTTATGGCTGAGCACAGTATCATAGTAACTATTATTTATAAGCCTGGAATAATTGGTTATCATTTAGTATCTGTAAATAGTCATGAACTCTTTTCTACATAATATATTCAAGCTATTATTTGTCTTTATTTAACTCATAGTAAAAGACTAAATAATTTGACTCATAGTAAAAGACTAAATAATTTGATAGAATACAAGTTGCTTTTATCATGTTTTTACCTCTTTGTCATTGGAATTTTTTTTTTAAGATTTTTATTGGGGAATTGGGGGATGGGAACAGCGCTGGGGAATTGGGGGAAGGGAAACAGACAAGTTGCTGTCGTTTTGTTCTTCAGTCTAGTTGTGGAGGACGCTGCTTCACTTGCCCACGTTGGCACCATCATTGTGCTCTTCCCGGCAGGGCAGATCAGTCGCCAGCTTCTGGACGGCCACTCACGGTGGCTTGAGGGCCGCTCACGCTGGCTGCTGGCTACACACGGTAGCCCATGGTAGCCCATGGCAACCCACTGCAGCAGGGGCTGCAGCCTACACCGTCGCCAGCGACCCACAGCAGCCCAGCTCCAGGTTGAGCTGTTGTTCAGCATCTTAGCTGTAGAGGGCAGTGTCACTGGCCCTCATATGGGATCCGAACCGGGACCCTCTGGCGTCCCAAACCAGCTCTTAACCAACACACCACTTGGCCGGCCTTTCACTCTCTTTTTAAACTTAGTTATACTTTATGCTCTATTTTTGTTATTGTTATTGTCACTTTCTATGGTGATGTTTCCTTAGGAAAGACCTAAGATGATGGCTTCTAACAGAATAAATTGTATAGTTTAGTCATTAAGAACATGAGTTCTGGGGCCAACTGAGTGGCTCAGTTGGTTAAGAACTCACTCAAGAGTTTCAGCTCTGAGCAACAGCGGTTCGATTCCTGGCCCAAGCTGAGCAGCCACTGAGCTGCCAACAGGTGGCTGGATGGCTCAGCTTAAAAAAAAAAAAAAAGAAGAAGAAAAAGAAAAAGAAAAGAACGTGAGTTCTGATGTCACACTATCTTGGTTTATAATCCCAACCCTACCGCTTACTGTGTGACCGTAAGCAGTCTCTTTATGCTTCATTTTTGTCATGAGTCAGATGGGCATAATAATGTACTTATTTTGTATGGTTAGTGTGAGTAATAAATGAGTTAGTTTATGTAACATGCTTAGAATAGTTCTTGGAACATAGTAAGCACTCAATGCTGATTATAATTTCCATGATGTAATAATATGACCTACATTTATTATTTCTACTTTTTAGTATAGTGTAATATGCTTAAGAATTCTCTTATGCAGAGAACGAACCCCAGCCCATTATCTTTAAGGATATTCCAAACTTTCAAAGTAAATGAACATTTATTGATTTCCTATAACATACCAAGTATTTTTCATATCAATTATTTCACTTGACCTGGATAACAATTATGTTGAATTAAACATTATAATCCCCATTTTATAAATAAAGAAACAGATTCAAGAAAGTTACGGGACACATGCAGGTCCACCCAGCCAGTGGTGAGCTGGAATTCAAACCCAATTCTCTTGATTCCAAGATTCTTTCCTCGGTATCAAAGCTGCTTTCCTATGATAGGTTCTTCCAAATGCCTTTCTTTTCAAAGGACGTCTAAAATTAAATTCATTTACAGAACTGACAAACCATTCAAGAAGTACTAAGTTAGTAATGGGAAATGTGTAATTGCTGAAGGCTAACTAAAGGACGTGGAAGCCCAGGCACTTCCTTCCTGGAGTGTAAGAGCTGCTTGGCATCCTAAATTATAGGACTATAAATAGTTCAGTACACATACAAAGACCTTTGACTAAGGACCAAAAGGATGCAGCTAGCAAGCACTCATTCATCTGATGAATAAGGCAGTCACATAGTTCAGTTCCTTCCCTCATTTCATTCAGATCTCTGTTCCAATGCCATCTCTTGAGAGAAACCTCCCTTGACCACCCTATCTAAATAGGCATACCCATTGCTCTTTATTCAATTACCCTACTTTATATTTCTTCAGAACACTTCATAACCCTAGCTCTAAACCCCATGTTATATTAAACATTATTTAATTAATTGTTGGTTGTCTCCACTAGTAAATATTAGCTTCTTGATGATTTGTAGGTAAACTGCCAACAAATATTTGGGGAAAAACCAAATCTAATTTTTAAAACTGCACAGAATTCTAGCCTCAGGACTATTAATATAAATAATAGGAAAATCACTATATGCCAGGCACCATGTTAATCAATTCACGTGCATTGATAATACCTCATTTTGTCTTCAGAACAAAATTCTGAGCTAGATAAGGAAACTGAGGTTAAATAACTTTCCCAAGATCACAGTTCTGTCTTCCGGGCTCTTAACACTATATAACATCGACTAGATTGTAATTAGACTGACTGCCTAATAAGAAAGATTATTGTCTGAAATAACAAGAAATAATTTACAAAGAATATGTGAAAAATTCGTGTAAGTAGTATGTTGGGTCAACAGTAAGATACTTCCCAAAATGAACTTAATTTACCTTTTAAAATTGAAATTAGGGGGAAAATAACATATGGGACAAGATTAATAGTCTTTAGAAATAACCCACAAGATTGTGAACACCCAAAATTCAGAGATTTGGATGGAACTCCAGGGAGACAAAACTCACACTCTCAGGCTGGGACGATCTAGACACACCGTTCACGTCATGTGGGAGGAAACCGGAGTCCCTGGAGAAAAGCCACGCAGACGTGGGGAGAACGTGCCAACTCCACGGAGACCAGGGCCCTGACTTGGACGTCGATTAGTTTTTTCTCATCAACATTATAATGAAACAACTTTGAACAAAACGTTATTCAAGGACCTGCTGTATCTGCAAGAGAAATAATAGCAGTGCTGACGAAACTGGTAAAGTACTAACATGAGGTCACAGAATGCATTGGAGTCTAGAAAGATAAGAAAGAAAAACAAGTGATTTGAGGAATCAGAGGTAAGAGAAAGTTGGCTAGGGATAGTCAAATATTTCTGATAGTTGAGAGAAGCCTGTAACCAATAATTTTAAAAATAATAACAAAAATGGGTTAGGGGTAAATTTAAGTGATTCAAGGAGATAAAAGCAAGGCATGATATAAAGTGATGAGTACACGTCCCCAGTTAGAATAGAATGAGGAAGTGCAATGTTCCCTGCTGAGGTAGAGATTGACATTTGTTTCAACAAATTTAAAAATTGCCAGCTGCTACTGTTAAGTGGAGACAGAATTTGACTTTAGAGCAAACCTTTTTTTGTGTGTGTCTAAGAAGAATCATTGGAGTGGCTGCTTTTAGTTATGTAAATGAAAGAACATAGGCACCCTCACCCTTTATTTTGTGGCTTGACAAAGGCTGTCCTTCCTATTGCCTCTTGATATTCAAATTTTCATAGAAACAAGGAGCCTCCTGGGTAGAAAGGAACCAAGACCTTGACCTCTCCTCTTTTGATATTCCAATTTATTAGAATCTATTTAATAGGTTGAGATGGTCCCAACTAATGCCTTCTGGCAGTAAAGGACACCAAGGCCATTAGGAATTCAGTGTGAAGAAAGGGGACATTTGAGGATAGGGACCAAGCCTGAACACAGCATGTGGCTCACAAGGAAGCTTTTCTCCTCCCCACTTCACATCTTACTTGTCTTGAAAAGTGTGTTCCCAAATATAAGTTAAAATACTATAGCTTTGGGGGCCCAAACCTAGAGTGACCTGTGTCCCATTTGGATCAGCAAGGCTATTGTTGTTACATTAATAGACAAAATCATAACCCCCACCTAGGGCTGTTAGTGAACTGGCCCACTTCTCTAATTCTCTCTTCAGCAGCTAAGCAGTTTGGAATTAGAGCAGGCCTCCTTGGACAAAGTAAGTTTCTAGGCTTTTTAATAATTCAGGGGGAAATGCCCAAACAGAGTAGAATAATGAGTAGAAATTACAAAATTCAATAAAGATGACCTAGGTGTAACTTTTGGGAAGCACAATTGGATTGTGATTTTAACCAAGAAACTTAAAACTATGTGGTTGCAATATATTCTTGTGAACAGCAATTTCCCCTTAAGAAGGGAGACAGGGTTGATGGTGGTCCCCATGTCATATTTAAAAGGAAAGTTCAGAAAGATAAATTTGACTTTGTGTTGCCTGCAAATTCAGGACCCTGGAACACAAATGCGGTGGCTGACCTGTGGGTCAGGAATCTCCTTATCCCAGACCAACACTTGTCATTATTGCATAGGTTAAAAAATTCAAAGACAGCCCAATAAAATGAATCCTGAAAATGGCTTCCAGGTGAAAGCTGATGAAGGTAAATGAAGTCCAAAACAGTCCTAATGCCCACTCTGCCTCACCAAACATGTTACTTTTCTTCAATTCTTTATCCTGATTAATGATAAAATCATCTTCCAGTCACTCTTTTTGTACAAATCTTGTTATCACCCCTCCAATGACTGTCTCTCATCCTCCACATCTAGTAAATCATCAGGTGTTAACAATTCTTTTAATATTCTCAAATATCCCCTCTCGTCTTCATTCTCACTATTTTATTGTAGAAGGCACCTTTAGATCTATTGTTCAATTTTCTTCTTCTGGTAACAGCAGTTCTCTTCTTTTGGTAACCTACTTTTTTCCACACTAACCATGTGATCCTACTGAGTCTCTCTCATAGATCCCCTTATTCCAGCCACAAGTGGAGGCACATAACCCAGTAGGAAGCTGGAAGGGGAGGCATAACTTAAAGGATGCACTCAGAAGTATAAGAAATATCAAGGTTATTGTAGAAGTCATGGTAGGCGAGTCTCCAGCACTAGGCTTCTCCCAAGTGATTAGTCTAAGTAAGTCCCATACCATTGACATTTGGGGTCAAATGATTTTTTTCCCCAGTTTTATTGATGTAATTGACATACAGTTTTGTATATGTTTAAGGTTTAGAGCTTAATAATGACAAACACATATTGTGAAATCATTCATTACCAGATAAGTTTAGTTAACATCCATTACCTCATATAGTTGCAAAAAAATTGGTTTTTCCTTGTGATGAGAACTTTTAGGATGTACTCTCTTAGCAACTTTCAAATATACCATACAGCAGTGTTAACTACAGTCATCATATTCTACATTACATCCCCAGTACTTATTTATCTTACAACTGAAAGTTTGTGCCTTTAAACCACCTTCATCCAATTCCCCTCCACACCCCTACCCCACTGCCTCTGATAACCACAAATCTGATCTCTTTTTCTATGAGTTTTGTTTTTGTTCTTGCTTTTGTATTCCACAGTATTTATCTTTCTCTGATATTTATTTCACTTAGCATAATACCCTCAAGGTCCATACATGTTGTCACAAATGGCAAGATTTCCTTCTTTTCTGTGGCTAAATTATATATACATACATGTGTGTGTGTATACACACACATATATGTGATATACAGAGGGTGCCAAAAAATGTATACGCATTTTAAGAAAGGAAAACTGTATTAAAATTGTAATAATATATACTGATAACAAAAGATAAATACAAGTCACGTTTGACTTCTGCAATTACAGCAAGTGCTCAAAGTGATTACCATCATCATCCAGACACTTCTTTTTTTTTTTTTTTAAGATTTTATTGGGCAATCGGGAGAGGGGAACAGCACTGGGGAATCGGGGGAAGGGGAACAGACAAGTTGCTGTCGTTTTGTTCTTCAGTCTAGTTGTGGAGGATGTTGCTTCACTGGTCTATGTTGGTATTGCCATTGTGCTCTTCCCAGGTGGGGCAGATTGGTCACTAGTCTCTGGACAGCCACTCATAGCGGCTCTTGGCAGCTCACACCGGCTGCCGGCCGCTCACGCTGGCTGCCGGCCACACACAGTAGCTTATGGCAGCTCACTGCAGCAGGGGCTGTAGCCTATGCTGTCGCCGGTGACTCACGGCAGCCTAGTTTCAGGTCGAGTTGTTGTTCACCATCTTAGCTGTAGAGGGCAGTATCACTGGCCCCCATGTGGGATCCGAACCGGGGTACTGCTGCTCAGAACTGGTGTCCCAAGTCAGCTCTTAACCATAGTGCCACTTGGCCGGCCCCCAGACACTTCTGATTACGGCGAACTACTGCTTGAGCAACAGTGACCAAAGTGTCCACTTGTATAAATTTTTTTGGCACTCTCAGTGTGTGTGTGTGTGTGTGTGCATGTGTGTGTGTGTGTGTGTGTGTGTGTGTGTTGTGTGTGTGTGTGTATCTCACATCTTGATTCATTCATCTGTCGATGGATGCTTAGGTTACTTAGGTTGCTTCCATGTCTTGGCTATTGTAAGTAATGCTGCAGTGACCATGGGGATGTAGATATCCCTTTGACATAGTGATTTTCTTTCCTTCAGACATATATATACTTATAAGTACAATTGCTATGATATGGTAGTTCTATTTTTAGTTTTTTAAGGAACGTCCATACTGTTTTCCATAGTGACTGTACCAATTTACATTCCCATGAACAGTACACAAGGCTTGGAGTCAGGTAATTCTTGGTTGTGGGGGGCTGTTCACTGTGTTCTAAGATGTTTAGCTGTATCCCTGTCTTCTACCATGTTTCCCTGAAAATAAGACCGGGTCTTATATTAATTTTTGCTCCAACAATCTACATTTAGTCATTTATTCATGTACAAAAATCTACATTTATTGAAACAGTCATGTCAGGCTGACGATCTCAACTGGGGCTTATGTTTGGAGTAGGGCTTATATTACGAGCATCCTGAAAAATCATGCTAGGGCTTATTTTCCAGTTAGGTCTTATTTTCAGACAAACACGGTACTCATTAGATGCCAGTAGTACCCTTCTCCCAAGTTGTGAGCCAAATGTCTCCAGATACTGTCAGGTGTCCCCGAAGGACAAAATCACCCCAGGCTGAGAACCACTGGTCTAAGCTATGCGTTTTACAGTGTTAGGTTTAGTACTGGGCAGTCCTCCCAGGCTCCCAACCTGGCCGATGTGGCGTTAAGGAGTTGTCCACTAGAGGGCTTCTAGAAAGATTTCTTCATTCTTAGGAAAGGGAACCTAAAAAGAGATAGTCTTTTTCTTACTAGAAGTTGTGTCTGCGTGTTAAGTGCTTAAACTGCTGCAGCCGTCTCATGACCATAAGGGAACAAGCTCTAGGATGAAGCCAATATGGATGGAGGAATGTAGGGAAATGCAAGAAACTTGCATGCTTAAGTACTGAGCTGATGATTTCCCTGTGTGGACCTACAGCAATCTTATCCCTGAGCTACTACATACACACACACACACACACACACACACACACACACACACACACACACAAA
>NW_017731707.1:1024969-1033261 GCF_001890085.2 Hipposideros armiger
ACAACTAGACTGAAGAACAAAACGACAGCAACTTGTCTGTTCCCCTTCCCCCAATTCCCCAGCACTGTTCCCATCCCGCCAATTCCCCAATAAAATATCTTTAAAAAAAAAAAAGTTCTCATCACAAGGAAAAGAAATTGTAATTGTATGGTAAGATATTAACTAGATTTATTGTGATGATCATTTTGCAATATATACAAGTATCAAATCATTGTGCTGTACATCTGAAACTAATTTTATGTCAATTGTACCTAAATTTTACAAAATGGTGAAAGAATTCCAAAATAAATTATACCAATTATATCTTAAAATGAATCAATGCAAAGTAAGATTTATTTCAGCAATGCAAAATAATGCATTTATTAAAAGTCTATCACCTGTATGTATGTGTTATATATAAAACTGAGGACATTAAACAGTTAAAGCAAAAGATTGGCAAACTCATCTAGATAAATACTGAAAATATATTTAATAAAAATTCAGTGCCCACCTCAGATCCATACTAGAATCATAGTCTACTCCCTTACTATCATAATTACTTATCTGAAACAAATAGCCACTGTCATTTGTTTGTTTGTTTTTATTTATTTTTGTTTTTTTCTGGGTTTTATAAGCTTTTCTTCTTTTCTTCTATTTTATGTTTGCCAATTTCATTCTTAACAATGAAATACTATAGGCATTCATCTGAAGTCAGTCCTGGACATTTTTATTCTTTTAAAAGTCATTACCAAGATAATAGTTGTGATGACTTTCTATACAGTTCGACTTAAGCAAAGTTGCTGAGCACAGGCCTTAACAAAATATCTACATGGAAGGTAGGTTGCATGAATGTGTGAAGCAGCCAGGGTATAATATAATATTCTTTGCCGTGAAAAAGCAAAGTGCTATCTTTCTTTTTCAAGAAACATATAACATATGGGTATAAGAAAGGTTTTATTTTCCTCTGAACTGTACTACAGGAACCACAGCAACATAAGTATAATGATAAATGTCGATTGACAGTAGCACTAATGTGGGGAAGCCCTATAGAGTGGTAACAAGTGTGTGTGTGCTTGCTGACAGGCATCTCCAGGCATGACGCTGAGGCAGAAGCAGAAAAACACACATGTGAGCTTGAGGGGGGACTCTTTTAGTCTCGGTCTTAACTTACATGTAATTGTGAACCACATCAGTGGTACAAATCACAGGTGGCCCCCAGGATGTAATGTGAGGTACCATTAAGGCCTGTTTATACCGGCCATTTATGAAATGCAAGAAATTGTTCCATAGAGGAAGAGTTGCCCAAAAGATTGTATTGACATCTTTTCTTAAGATCAAATTCATATGGTGACCAGACCTATGGTGTGTCCATTGGTGATATTTGTTTAGGTTTTCTTTAGTCTCTTTGTGATTTGGGATCTCTCAGCTCTGCTTTTTGTCTTGCCCATCAGTACTATCTTCTGTCACCAGGATTTCCCCAAAACCTCAGAGTTCTCTTACTTTGTGGTCAGATTTCCTGGATAACTTTTTCTCTTCAGCAAGCATGACATTTTCTATCCTGAAAATTTTTTAAAATTTAGTCTTCAGCTTATGTAAAACAAATTTATTACAGATAATTTTGAAAGTTCAAAATTATTTAAAGATTTTTTTTCCTAAAATGGGATATTCATACATAAGTTAAAGGAATAATAATAGAAATCACTTTTGCTTTACTATGTGTCAGGCAAAGTTCTAAGGACTTTACATGTAAAATCTCATCCTCACCAGAACCCTATGAGATAGGCACTATGATCCCATTTTCAGATGAGGAAACTGAGGCACAGAGATGTTCAGCGCATTGTACAGGTTCACACTGCTAAGAGATGCACAATCAGGATTTGAACCCAGACTGTTTGGCTCTACAATGTGCTCCTATCCACTTTGCCATGCTGCTGCAGGAACACTGGCTAAAACGTTTAAGGGAGACATTCCTTCTTTCACACAGGCCAGCCATTCATTTGCTCCTTCATTATCATGCTATTTGGATTGCTTACTATATAAAAAAAAATGTTCTTCTGGAAATGATACAGACAAAAGGCAAACAAAGAAATAACCGAGTGCTACAGAAACCGAAGAGAGATGTAAACTCAGTATGAAATAAAACACTTTCATCAATTAGTGATTTATTATAATAAGATTTACTGTTAACTTTTATGTAGTTCATGGTAAATTCTTCTTGAATTCCTAATAAATGCTTTTGGCATTTCTCAACAAAACTAGCTCAAAATTTTGTTTTCTGTATTCTGTTTAGTTTGGATAAAAAATTTTGCTTTAAGCAAATTTTGTGTAACTAAATCAAGTCACTTTCTATGAGTTATGATAGATTCAGTCTTTATTTTCTTTGTTCTTCAGTACTATGAATTACTGACAGCTTTCTAAGTTATTCTAAGATTCTGGAGTTCAGTGATTTATTATTTGTGCAATAATTTCTGCAAAGTTGCTGAAATCTGGCAAGTCGATAATTAATTACATGTATTAGACTAAGCAGTTGGCTGTGATATGGGTTTTGTTTTTCTCATCTCTACAGTATTTTCTGTCACTATGTTATCATTTGCCAATGTCTGTAGGGATGCCTTGGTCCTCTTTTAGTAATGGAAACAGTATGGATTTGTGCAACACTACTTGAAGATCTTTTATTCTGGCAGATAAGACTGGGAGAAAACAATATACCTACCAGATAGGATTGCAGCATAGCAGGAAGTCCCAATATGAAATTAGGTGAATTCCAAGCATGAGTGGGGATGTGTGGAAAGCAGGTAGGCTGGGCCTTGAAGAAAGACCGAGTCAGAAACAATGCACTTGAGTTAGTAAGAGAGCCCCAGTAGGAGAAGTGTTCTGTGGGTAGCTTGGTGCTGTCTTTTAGCTCATTCTCATAAGTCCCCTGAGTGGGTACCTGGGACTAAGGAGAGAGAGGACAGTAAGTAAAAATGCAGTGTTGTTTCACTGAAGGCTGACACCAACACCACTGGTTTGAACTCACCCTATCAGAACTGAAGCCAAGAGAAAAATAAGCATCTTCCTTCAGTGCCTTTGTGGCGGTGCTTGGTGAGACACTGGCAGGCAGCACAGAGGCTGAGATCAGTCAGAACTGCCATGCCTGTTGGAGCAGAGCAGAAGCTGAGCCTCCCTGTGGAACACTAGTGATGTCTGCAGGGAAGTTGGTGTGCCTGCGGTGCCCATCAGGTGACCCAGAGGGCTCCCTGAACATCAGCAGAACCCAGTAGAAGTAACCATGCTGGCAGAGCAGGGCCAGATCCTGCTAGGGGGCAGTGTGGCGGGAGAGCTCCAGGCTCCAGTGAGGGAACGTGGCACGTGGTTGCTGAATAGGGTTTTTGAGCATATCTGAGACACTACTGAAGATACCTAAACACCTCAAGAAAGTGATGTTTCAAAGGGGGGCCATGAGCTGATTACTGGCTTATTCCTTTTAGTATGACCTTATTTGTATCGACAAGCAAGTGGAAGATGGGCAAATAGATATATAAAATAGAGATCAGAAATCATCATCAGAACTAGTATCATAATAATTCAGAGACAAATAGAAAGTAACCTCATTTCGTAGGCTACCATATATAAGGTCTTATTTAAGACTAAATAGCCCAGACTTTGGGAAATGTACCAATCTGCACTCTGGTCATTGCCTCATAGAGGTCATGGAGCCAAACCATGTCTGCATGAATCAGTGTGGGGTTTTATCCCCAAAGGGAAAGGATATATTTATATTCTGAGAGCAATATTTACCTTATTTACCCTACCTTTAACACCAATAGTGAGCAAGTTAAACCTTAGTATACCTGTTAGCTCCTTCTGAGTTTCTTCCCTACAGTCCTTTTCTGGAGTTTCACTTCTGCACAGAATTGTCTTTTATAAAATGACCTTGTCACCTAAGGTATAATAAATATGAACAAGGGCAGTTACCTGATCCAAGGAAAGCCAATAACCTATTTAGTCAAACACCTGTGAGTTCATCTATCGTGAAAACTCTGTCAAACAGGAAAAATTGCATCTAATTGCTCTAATGAATGTCATCTGTCTTTGTGAGGTGTTCAAATGGAAGCAAAGGCTAAAACTGAAAAACAAAGATCGAGAAAAGGTAATTAGTAGAAGCTTATAAGCGGAAGGAAGAACAAGGAGAGGCTAAAATGAGCTAAGATAAGCTTCTGCTGATGGTGAGAGAAGGAAGAGGGTCAGTTTATCGGTGGCCTCTGACACAGAGCAGGACAATCAGATGAGAGAGTAGCTGAGCCTGTTATGGAGCACACAAGGCTGTGAACATACAACGGGGGTCATTGGAAGCTCATACAGACACCAGAAGTGCTGGACATCATTGAAGACCTTGCAGATCCCAAGCCATGTTCCGGCTCCTTGAGTCCTAATAGCTTGAGTATGTTTTTATTCCTGTAACCTAGTAGATCCTAGCTACCCCCCACACTGCTGCAATACATTTTATAAGTTTAAAAAAATCAATACTGATTTGAACAGGTAGGAAAATGTATGTATTTGTTTACAAGGCATACCTAATGAAGTTAACAACATGAGAATGACAATTGGAAATCAGAATTTAAGAAAGGTAAGCTAGCTAATAGTCTAACTCCAAGGATCTATAATTACTATATGTCCTGAACATAAAAATTTGAAGCTGAGCTTCTAGGCATCTAAGGCAAAAAGAAAAAGAATGAGAACAAAAATATTTGAAATATTTATCTCCCTTTATTTTTCCCTTTCCCTTCCTCTCAGGTAAGTAGGTGGCCAGGTCTGTGCTTTCTTCATCAAGATGAAGTGTGTAGTAAAGAAAGATATTGAAGTTGCCTGGAAAACTTTCTGACTTTTATTTCAAAAGGCTAATCCTTAGTAGAGGAGAGAAATTGCAGGTAGAGAAAAATGACCTGGAGAAAGTTGAAGTGAAAGGACTTCCCACAGTTTAGAAAAAAAAATTCTGCAGGCTTCATGGGGGCCAAAGGATTTGGGACATGGGAACCTGGATCATACTTTCAGGTAGTATTACTAGGGAGGGAGCACGATAGACTCCAGAAAGGAATTGCTGCAGAGTACATGAGATCCAAGACATGGCATCCTCGCCTTGTAAAAATATCCATGCTGCAGACCTAGTGCAGAAACAGCCGGAAGCTGTGGGACTTGAAGGGATGATGCAGTCCAGCATGGTCAGAGCTGGGAAGAGATAACCAATGACCATGGGCCTTTTCCCCACCTGTTGATGTGTTGGCACTGCAGAAGATTCTAGGACCATGAACAGCCCTGGGTAGGTGGGGGTCATGCTCCAAGAATGAACCAAGTTAAATTTCCACATGTCTGGTGGAATGGTGGAAATAGGGCCCAGAATCAGGAAGTATCTTGATGTACATTTTTTGTACATGTGTATCTGTGAATTGATATTCACATTACCAGAAAAAAGTATCTAGATCACTTCTAAGTTTCAAATTAATCACAGTGGCTGTAATGACAGCTTCTTTCAAATCACAAGCCAAACTGACATGCTAGGAAATCTCAAGTAATGGGGCTTTAAAGTAAAGAAGACAAATATTGTACAGTCAGACCCTCTTCCCCCACTGGAATGAATCTAGAAGGCCATTTGGCATACTAGAAGTTCATGCCATTGTGTTCTCATGCTGCCATGGGTCCGTATTGAAATTCTACACCATTCTGGAAACTCAGCTAATCTTTGTGGCTGCTATTCCATTCTCTCCATTGTCCTTCTTAGCTCTTGCCATTCACGGTTTCTGACTACTCTTAGTTTTTATTGTCTCATAGCTTCTGATCATTGCTTTTCCTCTGGGTGTTTGGCTGGGTTTGCTCTTTTCATTTTTTTGAATTCTACCCCTATAATAAACTGCTGACTTACTCTGTGTTGTACACTCAGCCTTTGCAAGAGAGAATAGTGGTCCATTCATTCAGTCATGATACCTCTGTTGATCAGAGATCTCACACCTGGGTCATCTCTGCTGCAGCCAGGGCTATGGGTTACTGAACTTTTCTGAGCCTACTTCAAAAGGAGTTGTGGTAGCAACAGACTCTGTGAGAATAATAAAAATCATGACACTTAGGACTGCTAACTGTGAACCAGACATTGTTCCAAGTGCTTTATAGTTAGTGTGCTCTGAATAAAATTCCCATTTCACAGATGAGAAAGCTAAGGGTTTAGCAATATTTCCAGGGTCACACAGACAGTAAACAGCAGAGCCAGAATTCTAGCTGGGCCATCTGCCTTTTAACCACTGCCTTTCCAATTCAACTGAATTGAAATAAACTGAATTGGAGTTGCTGTGCATAGCAGAGGTGGCTAGCTGACCACCAAAGATTCAAATTCAGTGTTCAAAGTGGAGAGTTGTTATTGGGAGGCAGCTGGTCAACCACGGACTATGTTTTCCAGTCCTTCTGAATGTGACTGGTTCTAGCCAATGTGAACTGTAGTGATGTGTCTCACATTCAGGTCAAGGAGGTGAGTATCTGGTGTGCCTTCCTCATGCTCCATTCCCCTTGCATGGAAACCTTGGAGTTCACATATTTAAGATAGTGGTGCCATAGAAGGGAAGTGACTAGTTCCCTGAATGACCACTTGGAGAAGAACTGCCTAGGAGGAGCATCTACCAGACTTTGCATGAGGGAGAAACACACTGTATTGTACGAGATGGTGGGGGGGGGGGTCATTTGTTATAGCAGTTAGCCTATTAAGACAAATACACCAAGTAAGCATCCATTATTTGAATAAAACCTGTAAATTTGTTGATAAATATGTAGTTGAGATATTCTAACCATGTAAATGTTTTGGGCACTGATATTAAGTTAGGTGACCTAAAAAAACTTTGACAAAGGCCCCAGGAAGAAAATTCTGTAAATCTTTACTGATCTTTACTCAAGATCGATACGTTACAGCAACACTTGACTTTTATTTTTCCTGTGTGGACTTATATGCAAATGTTTTTGTATGCTGGGGCATCTTTCCCTGGACCTCCTAGAATTATCATGTAAATAACCATGAACATCAATTTGGAAATACTGTGAACTGCTTCCAGATTTCCTGGATCTAGATACTGAGAGATCTAGGATAGCACATTTCCCAACGTTATGGGCTGAACTGTGCCCACTCCCCCAATCCATATGTTGAAGCCCTAACCCCCAGTACCTCAGAATGTGAGTGTATTTGAAGATAGGGACTTTAAGAATGTAATTTAGGTAAAACGAGGTCAAGTAGATGGGCCCTAATCCATATGACTGGTGTCCTTATAAGAGATTAGAACACAGGTGACACAGACTAAGGGATGATCAGATGTGGGCATAGCAAGAAGGCAGCCATCTGCAAGCCAAGCAGAGGGACCTCAGAAGGAACCAAAGCTTCCAAAACCTGATCATGGACTTCTAGCCTCTAGAATGTGAGAAAATAAACTTCTGTTGGTTAAGCCACCCAGTCTGTAGTGTCTTGTAATGGCAGCCCTAGCAAATTAATAGACCCCCAAAAGCCCTTTTTCCCTCAGAATCAACATTCTGCCTCTTCAAATCTCCTAAGTCATCACAGGTGTAATCTTGCACAGCGTGGACAAGGTTCTTTTTATAAGCCAGTCTCTAAATATCACAAATATTTTTTGTTTCACTGATTCCATGGGCAAGAGCTCTCTGCTTGCATCCTATAAAATCCATGTTATAAACTGTTCCTTTATTTTCTGGGTTGAGATAGATAATCCAGTTCTTCGATTAAGTCAGGAATATCCCACAAAGCTGCCGATTGCATTTCAATCTTGGAATATCACTAACAGTGTTAGTTAGAAAGATTCTTTCGGTAATCTCACACATTCATCAAATGCTTTCTTCCTAAGTGAAACAGGAAAGAAAGATTTTATCATAAATATTTTCCTTCAATATTCAAGGGACTATTGGGGCTATGTGGGAGGCCAGCTCCCAAAGGTCCAGGGAAGTCCCTTTGGTGGGGACGGCATTGGTGGCGAGAGAGGGAGAGACGAGAGGAAGGGAGGGAGCAGGGCGTTTTCAAAAGGAGTGTCTCTCTCTTTTCTTATTATTTATTACAGTAAGGAAAAAGAAAAACGCGCAGAGACACAGAAGCGCTTTTTCAAGAAGAGAAGTGTCTCAATTTATTGTTACAGCATGTCCCTTTTTATACCGGACAGTTGACCATTACATCATTGAGCTGTTTTTTCCAGAGACAAACTTTTACCCATCTGCCTTCTACATAGTTTCATTGTTTCTTCCTTCCCAAGGTCCATTCTCCTTTTCCTTCCCAAGATCTATTCTCCTTAGAGGTTT
>NW_017731707.1:1034031-1053192 GCF_001890085.2 Hipposideros armiger
AAATAGCATTGAGGCATTAAATGATAATTAGCCCATTCAGATTAAGCTGGTCATTTCCAAACTCAATTCTTTTAAAACTCTAAGACAGAGTGCCCCAGTCATCCAGCGGCTCCCGGCAGGGCTATTGGGAGTATAACATGGTTTTGTTGGAGACCTCTATTTTGGTTTATTTTAAGAGAGGATGGAAGCCTTTAAAAGAACAGATTCACTAATATCAGACTTTTTAGAGAGCTCTCCAAAAGTATTTCATGGTCATGTCTTACTCAGTTTTTATAAATGATAGATAAAGTACTTATAGATAATACTAATGCTTTAAATAAGATGAAATAACAAGGAATTGGAAGCCTATCCTGTCTATCTTTGTAAAAAATATTAGAATACATGGAGAAAACAGTAATGAATATAAAATTACTTGAGAATCCTTAGAGATGCATTACCAATATTCTTGTTGTAGACTATTATTGAAATAGTCTTGTTGTAAAGACTATTACTACATGCATTGTGTTTGAGAAAAAATATGGTTTAAATGTAAGATAAGAAAAGAGGCTGAATTATATTATTCAGTTGCATTATTCATTTTGATGCTAATGAGACTGGAATAAAGCAGATCGCCTCTGCAATCCCAGGTTGTATGTTGATACTTTTCGAATTATCAAGGGACAATTTAGCATCACACAGTCATGCTGTTCATTCTCAAAACAGCAGCTGTACTCACAGCTCTGTGAAGTTGCATCCTCAGGAAGACATTCTGACCTTGATAGCTCCTGATCTCTTCTTTGAGCCTTCTCTGCTAGCCCCTGTAGATCTCACCTCTTGCATTGCTTTCAGACACACCCAGAAGAGAGCTGAAGTGAAGTCCTGCCATAAATCAACGTTCATGAATGGAGACTATAAAATTCCTAATTTGTACGCTACGCGCTGTGTGTCCCTTTGAGAGACATAAAGCTATGCAAATAGAATAACTAGAAAGCACTGATAAGAAAGGGCCATTTTGCTAAGAAAGGAAGCAACAGAAATCAGTAAGCTCAGTTCATGTGAGTGTACCACCAAGCAGTGCGAAAGGGTAGCTGTGAAGGGCCTCGTAAGAAGCTATCAGAAAAGAAGCTAATAAATTCCTAAAACAAACATGCTTGTTTTTCATTTCCAGACTGATTTGGTGTAGTGTAGATGTCTTTTCTGCCATCTACTTGGAAGGCACGACAAACCATTCCGTATAATCTGAGCTGAAAGTTATAAAACTGAAAGATATAAAAGAACTGTTCTTGCCCTTCTTTCCTGGGCCTCTCTCTTTGCTAAAAGGGTTGCTGGGAACATACCCAGAAAATAAGAGGCTATTTCCTTGTATGTAAAAGCTATGTCCTGTTTAATCAAGTCTCCATCTTTTAGATCCTGTTAGTCTGTAGATGATGCATTACTTTTACAGTTCAAATGAGAAAGTTCAGAATCTGCAATGTGGCTTTGGTGTTAATGTGTATGTCGAATATGCCACAATTTATGTATATCTGTCTAACTCTACTTATTCCAAGATTTCACTTCTTTTAAATTTATCACAAGCACTCAGGACAGAACACCAGGATGGTGCTTACTTTATACCACGTGTTCAAGCCCCACCTTTTAAGAAAATCACTTTTCAACTTGTACATGTAATCAGTCTACAAACAGTCTTGTAATACATGGCAGCAGAAGTAAATTCAAGCAACTCTTCAGTATTTCTTGCTGCCTCAAAGCGTTAGCTGATGATACCACTTGCCATTTTAATTTGTTAAACAGTAGTGAGGGAAACCAGACTGTAACGTGGAACACATATTTCAAATTAAACTTTGCAGTGCTTGGTTGAAATTTATAGGAGGCATTGCATTTTAGAGTTGTATTAGCATAAAATTTGAGTCAATTAATTCAGAGGCTGACTTATAAATGAAACATGCATTTTCTATGAAAAGTAGAGGGTCCCATGAGTTTGTTAGGTTTGTGAGTCTGAAGCTCTTAGACTAGTTTTTAGAAATGCATGTTGAAAAATCTCTATCTTTATCATTGAACTGAAATCCAGAACTTGTAATGAATTCAAGAGAAATAGGACATTTTGGAAAAATAACATGGATTTCATATTGTTATAAGTAGCATAGTATGTAAGTTAAAGAAATAATGCTTCACCGTTTTAAAATATCTTTCCTCTTTCATTTTAAGGGAGCACACCTTCATTAAAACATAGAAAAGTATAAAGAAAAAAAATTTACTTGTCATTGTGTCATCATCCAAAGATAGGTATTATCCATATTTGGGTATGTTTCCTCTATACTTTTTATTTATGTTTCTGTTTTGAGTTTCTGTTTGTTTTTGTAAAAACTTGTTTTATTCTGCCCTTTATAGTTAACGGTAAATAACAGCATTTATCTATGTTAATACATATCTTTACAAACAATTTTAAAGGGTCATACAATTTTGTATTAAATGTGGACTCCATAGTTTATTTACCAAGTCTCAGGTCACTAAATATTTTGGATGATCTAAGTTTTAACTTTCATAAAGTATATTTTTGTGACTATCTTTGTGCATAGAAAATACTCTTTTTTTAAAAAAAAAGATTTTATTGGGGAATTGGGGGGAGGGGAACAGCGTTGGGGAATCAGGGAAGGGGAACAGACAGGTAGACAAATTGCTGTTTTTGTTCTTCAGTCTAGTTGTGGAGGACTTCGCTTCACTGGCCCATGTTGGTATGATCATTGTCCTCTTCCCGGATGAGGCAGATCTGTCGCCGGTCATTGGACAGCTGCTCACGGCAGCTCACAGTAGCTCACACCGGCTGCTGGCCACTCACGCTGGCTGCCAGCCACTCATGTAGCTCACGGCAGCCCCACTGCTACCTATGCTGTCGCCGGTGACTTACAGCAGCCCAGCTCCAGGTTGAGCTGTTGTTCAGCATCTTAGCTGCAGAGGGCAGTGTCACTGGCCCTCAATGTGGGATCTGAACCACAGCCCTGATGCTCAGAGCTCGCGCTCCCAAGCCAGCTCTTAACCAGCTGAGCCATTCGGCTGGCTCCCAGAAAATACTCTTAATTTTGAATTTTAGATGATTTATTTAGGCTTTCTTCTCAGAAGGGAACTCATATTTAAAGACCTTTAAAGAAAGAACACTACCAGCCGATACCATCAGAAATCTGAGAGTGCTTTGCTCTTACGGCACTCTTGCCAGCATTGAATAATATCATATATATGACTTCCGATTGAACAGGATACACTGACCATGTACATTTGTTTTCTCTTCTACTCAGAGCTTCATTAAAGAGACAGTAGAAGGTAAATATATACATTCAAACTCACAATATCAAAAGAAACAATAATGAAAATATGAGATTTGGACCAGAGGAAGCTGTGACTCTAGGAGCAGACCAGGAGAATAAAGTAAAAATATGCAGACTCTTTGCTGAGGGTTGAGGCACTCAGATATATACAACTTCTTGGCAGGAGACGGGGGGATTCTTTTATTGCTTAAGGAAATAAGAGAACTTCAGGAGTAAAAATCACCAAATAACAACATTTTGGGCTCCTAACATAAGAGCGTGTTGTCTGACATATTCGAACAGAAATGTGAAAAAGAGAAAGAATAGAAAATATTTAAAAAGAGTATAAGCATCTTATGGGACATGGAGGAGAAATTGAATATATGTGCAATTGGAGTTTACTTTTAACATGTGTAATGAGAGATACTGATTAAGAATTTTCAAAATCTTACGGAAGATATCAAGTCATAGAGTCAATAAGCTCTAGATTCCAAGCAAGATAAATACAAAGAAAATGATGTCTAGCACATCACAGAAGAATTACTAAAAACCAAAGACAAAGAAGGAAATCTTATAAGCATTCGGGGGTGGAGGGTGCGGAATCACTTTGAACGGAACAACAAGAAGACTAACAGCTGGCTTTTAAATAGAAATCTTGAAAACCACTAGTTTAATTTCTGTCTCTATGGATTTGCCTATTCTGGACATTTCATATAAATAGAATCACATAGCGTGTGCCCTTCTGTGTTAGGCTTCTTTCACTAGCATAATGCTTTTGAGGTTCACCCAGGTTGCAGCATGTATTAGTACTTTATTCCTTTTTATGGCTGAATAATATTCTATTATATAAATGTAACACATTTTAAAAATGTATTCATCAATTAATGGACATTTCCTTTTTTTTTCCTTGAAAATAAATGTGTGGGGTTATTTCTGGACTTTCGATTCTATTCCATTGATTTATACTTTTGTCTATAAATAACCCAGCATCACACAGTTCTTTATTTTCTTGAAAGCACTTGTGTACCTCTGACATTTAGTTATTTGATTCTTGTTGGAACCTTCAAGAATACAAGCTATATGTTGTCTGTTGTTCACTGATCTAGCCTGAGAATCTAGAATAGTGCTTAGGATATGGTAGAGGCTCAATGATACAAAATATAGTTGTAATTGGACCTACTCTTCTGTTTTTGATCATTTTAAAACATAAAATTCTAGAAAATCAGAGGTTTTCTAAATATCTGATTTTATTTGTCAGCTATTCTTTGGCTAATTTTATAATCTTTAATTTTTTTACTTTGCTCTTTAATTCGTCATTTTTAAATTTATTTTTTTTCCAAACTGCTACCTAATTTTCCTAAGATTATTTATTCAAACATCCTTTCCTTTCATATGGATTTGTAATACTTTCATTATACATCATATGTGAGTAAATTCTCATATATAGAAGGGGGACAAGGAGAAACTCACAGGGTAAGGGTTGAATTAGAATTTGAATTCATACATCCTATTTTTCCCACTTCACCACTCTGCTTTCTAAACTATTTTGTCCCATGGGGCTGTATTATTATACTGCTAACATATATTGTTTATGTATGGTAGAATTAGTCTTCTTTTTAAATTTATTATTTCTCTTCCATAATTTTGTAGCTACCCTTGCCTGTTTTTAAACAATAAATAAAATTCAAAATCATTTTAATAACAACAGAACAATACAATATACCTCACTGGTATTTCAATTGTAATTATGATTAACCTATATATTTACTTGGGATACACTGACATGTTTTTTAAAAATCTGTCTTTCTATATATAAATATGTGTGTCTTTCCATTTATTTAAGTCTCTCAATAAGGTTTTCTAAATTTCTCCCTCTTGATATTAACACATTTCTCAATAAGCTACTTGTTGGTATTTTTTAAATTGATGTTGTAAAAGAAGACTTTTTTTGTTACATTTTCTAGTTTGTTATATCTAGTAGATGTCATTTATAAAGTGTGAAAATGATCCTCTTAAAAGCACTAACAGGGCCGGCCGAGTGGCGCGATGGTTAAGAACTCGCTTGGGATGCCAGAAGGCCCCGGTTCGGATCCCACATATGAGGGCCAGTGACACTGCCCTCTACAGCTAAGATGCTGAACAACAGCTCAACCTGGAGCTGGGCTGCCATGAGTCGCCGGCGACGGCGTAGGCGTAGGCGTAGGCTGCAGTCCCTGTGCCAGTGGGTTGTCATGGGCTACCGTATGTAGCCAGCAGCCAGCGTGAGCGGCCAGCAGCCGCAGTGAGCGGCTGTCCAGAAGCCGGCGACTGATGTGCCTCGCCAGAGAAGAGCGCAATGATGGTGCCAACTTGGGCCAGTGAAGCAACATCCTCCACGACTAGATTGAAGAACAAAACGACAGCAACTTGTCCCCAATTCCCCAGCACTGTTCCCATCCCCCCAATTCCCCAATAAAAAAAAATAGCAAAATGCATAGTAAAATAAGATGCATATTTAAAAAAAAAAAGCACTAACAAATATTTACCAACTAAAATTTATTGTGTCCATTTTTAATATGGCTTTAAATGCAAGTATCGTATTTTGAATATTTTAAGGGCCTATTCACTTATGTAAGGTGAGTGTGGGGAAGTTTTCAGCCGATGATGATTCCACACGCACGTTGGTAAATCAACACCAACAGAAATTTTGTTATTCATACTCATAATTTAATCAAATCACCTCTTAAAATTCATTTAGTGCTTTATAATTTAATAAGAACAAGACATCATTGCTCAGAATTGTAAACAGCCTGTTATAATCTATTTTTTTTAATTTAAAAAGTATATTGCAGAAAAGTCTCTCTCTGGCAACACAGTAAAGAAAATATGACTTCTAGACAGGTTTTAGCAAAACATGCTAATTCTATTGCTTTCCTTGAGTAAAAATTCTTATGGGAGATAAAATTTACTATATCCACTGTTCAATGAACACATGGATAGTGTATATTACCACAGAGATAGGTTTTATGTGGCATGGCTGAAATATACATTTGTGTGATCCCATCATTCTATTTTGTTGCTTTGTGTACATACGCGTTTACACATACACATAAAAACATACACAGGTATTACACTGTTAATATTAACTGTAAAACCCACTTTCTAGTAGAGTTAACATATATACATGCTAAAATGAAAGCATTTAAATCAAGGTCAAGGTATCACCTCAAAGTAGGTCAGGCAATTTTCACAATAACTGTAGGTCAAGCACTAACTCTGCCTATAATTAAAAAATTTTAAAGTTTATTGTATTCTACATTAGAAAAATTAACTAGCATACATAAAATATTACTTTGTAAATACCTTGCATAGGATGAGGCTACATTTCTTGAAACAATCTCAAACTTAGAGAAAAGTCATAAGTACAATACAAAAATTATGTTTTCTTAAACCACTTGAGAGTAAATTGCCTACTTGATGGCCCTTCATTCCTAATACTTTAGAGTGTATTTCCTGCAACCAGGACATTCACCTACATAATGAGCGATATTATACAGTACCATGAAAATCAGGAAATTACCATTGATACATTACTACCATCTAATCCTCAGACCTGTTCAAGTTTTGCCAGGTATTCAAATAATGTCCTTTAGAGCAAAAGGATCCATTTCAGCATATTATGAAATGTTTTTAATTGTCATGTCTCTTTAGCCTCCTTCAGTGCAAAAGAGTTCCTTAGTCTTTATTTTCATGACCTTAACTCTTTTGCATGACAAGGCAGTTGTTTGTGTAATGTTTCTCAGTTTTGGTTTGTCTGATGTTTCCTCATGATTAAATTCAGTTTATGCATCTTTGGAAGGGACATAAATTCTTGTCATTGGATCCTGTCAGGTGGAGCACAATTTTAATGCGTCCGTTTGCCGATGGTGTTTACTTTGATTACTTGATTAAGCTGGTGTCTGCTATGCTTGTCAACTCTGAAGTTAATTTTTGTCCTTTATAATTGGTAAGCATTTTGTGGGGAAGTATTTTGAAACCATGTAAATATTCTAGTCCTTATCAAACTGTCAATTTATTCATTTATCATTTTATAGCAGTATGATTCATTGTTTCCTACTTTATTCAATAGTATAATCTATTACCATCATTATCATTATTTACGTTCCTTTTACCACAGATTGATATTTCAAAGCCAAGATCTGGGCACTAGGTATGCCTTGCTGTTGGGATGCTGCAGGTCTCAGGCTCGCTCAGTGGATAGAGCTAGAGGATGTATGTATTTATGTACACACGTATACTTACATCCACATCTATATCCACATATATATGTATGTATGTATGTATGTGTGTGTGTGTGTATATGTGTGTGTGTGTATATATATATATATAAATATAAATATATATATATTTATTTATTTATTTATTTAAAGCATAGCTGACACCACGTCCTCCAATTCCAATTCAACATCACAGGATTTGTTTTAGTTTTCTACCTTCCCATATTTTAATTCTCTTCTCTGACAGAGAGAAAACTGGCTGCAATTATCCTTAACATATTAATTTATTTGGTGGACCCACCATATGCAACTCAACTCCATTGCTGCAGCTGCCCTTCCCTGTGCACATTTTCTTCCTATCACATGTGGGCTCCAACACCCACTTTAGAATTTCCCGTCCTCATGATGACATCCTCACTCAGCTCAGGCTGTGACACCCAGCACCTGCCCCCTACCCCATGAACTCACAGTATTCAGGCTCTGACTCCCCATGTTGGTCTGTCCCTCCGGGGGGTATCCCACCTACCCCCATCAGGCTCTGATGCTCCCCTGAGCAGGCGAATATATGTATATCGTGGTATATTCAGAGAATAGACTACTATACGGTAGGGAATATAAACAAACTGGAGTATAAGTATCAACAAGGGTGAATCTCACAGTCACAATGCAGAATGATGAGGGTACGCTGAAGACTACCCACAGTACAATGTCATTTAAGTTTGAAGATATTTATGGGAACAGTAAACACCAATATTAGGATAATGACTCCCCTGCAGGAGAGGAAGGCGGACGTGATGGGGGAAGGGTACACCAAGGACTTCAACTGTATTGGCCCTATTCCATTTCTTTTTTTTTTTTAATCCTTTATTTTTTATTTTTTATTGGTGAGTTGGGGAAGGGGAACAGTGTTGGGGAATTGGGGAAGGGGAACAGCCAAGTTGTTGGATGCTCAGCTCAAGGTGCTGTGTTCAATCTTAGTTGTGGGTGGGCATAGCCCATCATCCCATGCGGGAGTCAAACCAGCAACCTTGTTGTTAGGAGCACGTGCTCTCACCAGCTGAGCCATCCTGCCACCTGTTGGCAGCTCAGCTCAGGCACAACTCACTGGTCCATGTGGGAATTGAACTGGCGACCCTGTTGCTCAGAGCTCGTGCTCTTAACCAACTGAGCCACTCTGCTGGCCCCGGCCATATTCCATTTCTTAAGATGAGTGGTAGGTACAACATTATTCTGGATTATCTTCCATTTGCCCCTCCAGATCCACCCTTCCACCCTTCTCAATCTGGCCCTCTGCTCTGGGGGCTGGTTTGTGTGGTCTACTGAAGATCAATGTGTGGCTTATTGGAAGGAGGGAGGATAATGAGGTCCCAGATTCCTGATTTTAGGGTGGCCTTGGACTGGCTAGGTTTCTTAGGCAAAGGTCACAACTCCTGTTAGGAGGCTGTCTCCACCCAGCTCACTTTGGATTTTGGTATTTTCCCAGTCCCCTTACTCCTTCAGGCCTAGAAATGGAAATGTTGCCCCATTGTTAACTCTCACTTATTGCGCTAGTCCTTTTAGACTGCCAAGACACTGCCCGTCTCAGTATATAATCTTTTTATTAAACTCTTCACTCTTCTCAAATTAGCAAGCTTGAGATTGTCATCTGCTTCTTGCTGGGTTCTGACTGATAGAATATGTTCTCTCTCTCTCTCTCCACACACACCCTTCTTTTTGTGTATTTGAGATAATTCATATTTACAAAAAACTTAAAAAGGAACAAACTCTAATGAGCATTTATTATATATATGTCAAGCGTTGTGATAGGGTTAAAGGTTGGGAATATAGAGAAACAATATGACATAAGCCCTCCTGTCACAAGGAAGTCACAGGCTAGTAGGAGAGACAGATGAAAAACAAAAGGCAATGAGTATAGTAGTTAAGAGCATGGGCTTTATAGTCAGACAGACTTGAGCTGAAGTCCAGGCTCAGCCACCTACTGGTTAAGTGATCTTGGTCTACAGAGATAAAAATGGGATTGGTTCTAGTACCTTCCACAGAGTCCTTGTGAAGATTAAAAGTAAACCCATCAGCATCTGTATGTACTTATATATTAGCATGTGGAAAATCCTTAATAAATGTTACCTAAAATTATTGCTAATTCCAACAATTGCATTTTGTACCTGGTTTAGAGGTAGCACAGAGGAGGCACGAGTTAGTTCGAGCTGAGGTCAGCAAAAGTCGAATGGGTGAAGTGATGCCTGAGCTGGATTTTGAAAAAATAGTAATTTCACCAAGAGATCAAATAGAGATAGGCAGGCCAGGCAGAGGGAACAGCATATATGAGAACATGTGAGAATGAAGTACAATAGTATTGTGTGTTCAGGGAACCATGAACAGTTTGCTATTGCTGGAGGGTCAAGGCCAAGGCAGGAGTAGTGAGAGGTGAGGCTAACGAGTTAAGCAAGGGTATAGACAGAGAGCCTGGTTTGGACTTGATCCTGAAGGTGATGAGCATCTAGGAAAGTTTTTTTTTTTTTTTTTTTTTAGCTGAGCCATCCTGCCACCTTTTGGCAGCTCAGCGGCAGCTCAGCTCGGGCCGGGCATCGAACCACTGTTGCTCAGAGCTCAAACTCTTGAGCGAGCTCTTAACCAGCTGAGCCACTCGGCCGGCCCTAAGAAAGTTTTTAAAAAATCTTCTTTTAGTTTGAAAAATTTCTAACTTACAGGAACGTTTCATGAATTGTAAAAAGAATTTGGTATACTCTGGTATACCCAGATTCCCCATCTGTTAACATTGTACTACACTTGTCTTACCATTCATTTTCACTCTGTATATTCTGAACCAATGATATAACAACAGTGTAACTGTCAACATCAGGGGATTCATAAGGATACAATAAAACCTAATTTCCTTTAGAGCAAAAACACTTCTTCTTTTGATGCAAAATCCAACCCAGGATCAAGTGTTGCTTTGGTTGTCATATCTCTTTAATCTCTTTTGATCAGGGACAGTTCCTCAAATCTTTCCCTGTCTTTTGGGACACTAGAATTTTGAAGAGGACAGGGCAATTATATTATAGATTGTCTTCAGTTTGGGTTTGCCTGAAGTTTCCTCACGATTACAATCAATTATGTATTTTTGGCAGGAATACCACGAAAGATATACTGTGTTCCCAGCGTTTCATATCAGATGGTGCACAAAGTCAGTTTGTCCCATTACTTTTTTAACTTCAAGAACATAGTTAAGAGAGTATTTGCAAGGTTTCTCCACTGTGAAGTTATTATTTTGCCTTTTTAAATGATAAGTATTTTATAGGGAGATTATGTAAATATGCTGTTTTTTAACAGACTTTCACCCAGTTGTTTTACTATCCATTGATGATTCTTTCCTGAATAAATTATTGCAATAACGGTTGTCAAATGATAATTTTCTAACTCCATCATTCCTTCCACATTTATTAGTTGACATTCTATTGTAGAGAAGAGCTTACTTATGTCCCTCATTTGTTTATGTATTTTTTATTAGTATAGGCTTATAAATTACTATATTTTTCAATAGGTTATAATCTGACACTATCATTATTATCATTATTATTTAGTATCATATTCTGATACTAAAATTGTCTCATGTTTGACCAGTGGGAGCCCCTTTAAATTGGCTACTCTGTCCATTTTATAGTCTATATCATTTTTGAGCTCTACCTTGTTTTTCAATGAGATTTTTCAGTCTTATTTTGTACTTTCCCTGCTCTGGCCCTGGAGTGAGCCAATTCTCCAAGGAGCCCTGATTCCTTTTAGTGGAGAATGGTATTTAGAAACCAAGATCTAGAAAGTAGGTGTGCTCATTGCCATTAGGCCCTTTTAGTGGTCAGAGCTTTACACACACACTCGTATTATCCATTTACCTATCGAAACCTTGAGTTCACATCAATACTTGTAATTGCAACACAACACCACGTGATTCATTCTAACCTTTTCATCCTTTCCATATTTGTAACTCCATTCTCAGAGAAAAACTTGGCTTTCATTATCCTTGGTATAGTTACCTGTTTGCTCATTCCTCCTTTATGTATCAAGCCCCTGATCTCTTTGACTGTTTCCTTAGCTTTGGCATTGGTCGTCTCGCAGGGCCCCTTAACCCTGACTAATAACTTAACCCTGATGACCGTTTACTTGGCCCTGACTCTGCAGGCTCTGCCCACCTGACCCTGGCTCCAGCCCTGCAGAGTGGAGGATTTTAAGCAGGGGAAAAGCATGATCAGTTTGTCTCAGAAAATCAGCTTGATGTCAGGGTAGATGCAGTGGATTAGAGGCAGTTAAGAGGCTACTGTATTAGTCCAAGCGAAGGTTTAAAATGGCCTAAAGGTGCAGCCCATTAGAAAAGAGAACACAAAAAATATATGGAAGATAAAATCTATAGGATTGAGTAATTTGATGGGGGGACGGGGTGAGATAAGGAAGAAGGGGTCTAATTTTTAACTTGGGAGACAAGTAGACAGAGGATGTCACTAAGAAAGAAAAGGAACTCAGGAGAAAAAGCAAATTTAAAGGGGGTGGCAAAAGTGGGTAAATAGGAGATAATTGCTTCTTTTTGGTTGTGTTGAATTTGAACTGTCCATGGACACTGGGAAGTACAGTAGTTAGTTGGATAGATGGCTTTTAGCATGTGCTTAGATACTATCTCAAAAGCGCTTTTCCCTGTGCAGACGTCCAAGGAAACAAGTGCCCTCAGTACCAAATGACTTTAGAAATGCCAGATTGTCATCTGAGACGCTGATGCCCATTCTTCCTCCTGGAAATAGGTTGGCTGAAGTTTGCCCACAGGAATGAAAACAGTAACCAGATACCCAATGGGGACTTTGAGTTAAAACCTCAGAAAGAAGAATCAAACAGGGACTATAACATAATTTTGTAAATTATGTTTTGTCACTTTTTTATGCTTAAATGAAAAAGATCTGGGTGATTATCTTAACAGCCAGAAAGGTGGTCTTAGGAAGTTCTCACTGAACAGCTTGTCTTGTGGGCGTGAAGAGGACCAAGGAGGAAGGAGCTGATGGCAAGGCTAACAAATAATAATAAATATCACTTATTGGACTCTTAAGCACTTCACAAATTCTATACAACTTAATTATAACAAAAGTCTATGAGGTAGGTACTCTAACCTGTATTTTTCAGACATGGAAAATGAGGTTTGACAATTTGCCCATTGGAACCATTACTAAGGGAGGGAGGTTGAAGGCAGACATTTCAACTCAGGTCTGCCTATTTTAATGCAACATCTGTGCTCTTACCGGCCCCACAGCACTGGTTTCCTAAGGATGCAAGGAAGCAGCGGCCCCCAGAGCAGATAGCCAGCAAGGGCAGGGGAGTCTCCAGTCTCCCTGTGCCTAAGAAGAACTCTTAGGGTGTTTTGGACTAGAATTTTCATTCTTGCTCCGCCATTTTATTAGTTCAATCCTGAACACAACCCATCACAGGTCAAAAATGTCTTCAGAATAGATGGACAAAGATTGCAAGGGATCTAAACGTGTTACATTATATAACTAAGAACGGACAAACCATAGACATGATAGTTAATCTAAAATACATAAAGAGCTATCATATAGAAAAGGAATAGGATTTATTGTTTTTTCTAAACTTAAGAGTAATCCATGGCATGGTATGTGAATATGTAGAATAAAAAATTTGATCAATAACTGCAAATATGTCAACATTGAATATGCCCTTGGACAAGGACTAATGAAACACTGATGTATTTGGTTGACAGTATTGTGGCCAATTTGTGCCTTGGCTTTTGGGTTTTTTAAAAATATTTTTCTCCAAAAAAGAAAGTTTAACAAGTAAAAGCAAACACATAAAAGAAATGCTAGTAATCAGAAAAAAAGTTCAGTCATATTATAGTTTATTTTCCTTTATCAAAATGACAAGTACTAAAAATAGATAGTAAAAAATAGATAGTATCCAGCACTAGTAAAGTCTCAGGAAATAAGATTTCTAGTACAGTTCTGAACCAATTTGTACACACTTTCTAAAGAAAATGTATACAAACTACATAGAAAATAAACAGTGACAATGCTTTAATGCAGTAATTCTACTTTGAAGGATATAACCTAATAAGGACGTATGCAAAGTTCTAGTTAAAAGTACATGTTCACTGAAGCCTTGTTTATCATATATAACAATTAAAAATAACTTAAATGTCTATTAGTGAGTTTGGTTCAGTAAATTATCCATACAATAGGACATTATGCAGACATCAAAATCATGTGGTAAAAGTATATTTAATGACAATAAAGAAAATCCACAACATAATTGAAGAAATCAGTTAACTACTCTTCATGGTATGGTCCTGTTTTTATAATACATATACACACATATACATATAGCTATACACATATAATTATATTTGGTGGTTGATGTCTTTTTGCTTATGTGTTTATTACATTTTAAAGTTATTACTTGATTTTGTTACATTATTTGTATTGCTTACCTTGCAAAACAGTTATTTAAAATAAAAGTAATATCAGCTTTTCTTGTCTTTTATTAAATATGGAAATTTAAAAAAAACCTGGATAACACAAAGTTCACAGTACTTAGTTGATGATCAATAAATATTAGAGCCCCTCTGTTCCCTAGTGACTGGAATATTCAAGCACAACTCAGAAAATGACAGATCTGGGATGTAGTTGAAGAGATTTAGGTAACAGGTTTGCATCAGATGACCTCTAACGTTCCCTTCAACTCTGATTATTTCATGATTAATAAATTCTCCCCTATTTACCCCTTAATCGCCCGGGATAATACAAAAAAATTACATATATGAAATATAACTAAAGTTTGTACTGACTGTCTAATAGCTGTTGTATTACTATTACTAGCACTGGAGATTATGAACGGATAGGAGTGGTGTGAAAAAAATATCGGGCACGAGGGAGGGACGATGCAAACCCCAGCCCACGTCCTCCAAGATAACTCTCTGGCTCCTCTTTTTATGAATGAGCTGTAGTCCTTAGGCCTCAGAGCTGACAGTAAGAAATAGAACTGAAAAAAGGGAATTTTTTTCCGTTTCCGAGGAGCTGCCGGGTGGACTAACGCAAAGGAGTGGAGCGCCCTTTCCAACCGCCCGAGAGCGTGGGGGACATTCAGGACACTGGGATCCAGTAAGGGACGACTGGTCATCTGCCTCTTCCAGGCACAGAGAACTCGAGGCATGTGGGCCTCTTCTCGCGGGCCTCACCTGGCCTTCTCTGCCCGGCGCTGGGAGGTCCCACTCTCCAGGGGCAGACCAAGCGGGTGGGTGCCGCGCAGGTGGAGGTCGCCAAGCTGCCTCGCTGCCCCCACGTGCTCGCCCACCGCGGGGAGGCGGGGCGAGGGCGGGGGGCGGGGCGCCAGCTGCGCGCGCGGGCCGGGGGCGGGGCGCGCAGCGTGGTCTGGGCAGGTCTAGCAGTCCTCTTCCTTCCGCGCCCAGGCCCTTGGGCCGAGCTCCTCCCCCGGCTCGGCCTCTCTCCCCTCCCCAACCCTCCCTCCACCCAGCGGTTCCTCCCTCCCTCCTCCTCCTCTTCCTCGGTGAGGCGCTCCTCCAGCAGCCGGGCAGCATGGCGGCCGTGGAGACACGGGTATGCGAGACGGACGGCTGCAGCAGCGAGGCCAAGCTCCAGTGTCCCACCTGCATCAAGCTGGGCATCCAGGGCTCGTACTTTTGTTCGCAGGTAGACGCCCGCTACCCCGCGGAGTCGCCGCGGCCGGACCCCCTCCCCTTCCCTCTCCGCCAGCCCTCGCGGCAGGTCGCGACCCGCTCCTCCTCTTCCCCCGGCGGGCGCGCTGGCTGCGCTTCCTCCCCGCATCCGCAGCGCCGGCGCCCCCGTCCGCCCCCAGCAGTCCTGGGCCCTCCGGGACAGGGGCCGAGCCGGGCGCACGCGGGGGCGGGGCGCGGTCTGCCGAGGCCATGTGGGCTGGAAGCGGAAGCGGACTTGTCCAGGGTGGACCGGTTCCCGCCGCGCATGTATCTGCCGGGGCAGGGGCTGCCAGGTGTGCGGGCTACCCAGGACAGGTGGGGCGCCGGGGGAAGGGGGCAGCCTCAGCCGTGCGAGTCCGCTGCCGCAGCTCCGGGCATCTCTGGTTTTGGGTCGCGGGGGGCTCCGGGATGGGTAGTCACTCTGGTCCCGGCGGGATTGGGGGTCGGAAGAGACTCGCTGGGCTTTGAGGATGAGTTGCCTGGGGACTGTGGGAGCCTCGGAGCAGCAATGCTTGCTTCAGCCCCAACTTCTGTCCTTGTGTTTCACTGCCGCGCTTTGACACTTAAGCAACTTTGGGAGTGGGGATGGAGAGGGGTCTGTGGAATTAATTATTTTCCTTTGGCATCCAAAATTATTAATTTAGAAAGCCATAAATTAACGGTATGAGTCACCTTTTGCATTGACTGAATTTCCCACTGAGTGGAAAGGACGGTTCATTAAGGGTATGCTTTAAGGCTGTAGTGTATTTTTAATAAGTTTTGTGCAGTAGAGCCAAACCCAGCATTGAATGGGGTCCGGACTGAAACGTGTACTCGTGTTTATGTTTACTGAAAAGTATTAGTGTTCCGGCTGCATTTCGACACTCAGGTTTTGGCCGGACGGCAGTGGTATGGCTCTTACAGTCCTGGTTTGTTGAAGAGAGACACATGTATATCCAAGTATTAAATATTCAAGTAATGTCCTGGGGGGAGAAGAGCATGAAGGGAGAATGAAGGCCTGGTCAGCGACCTGCCCTTGCCAATTACTTTGTAATCTTGAACTAGTCAAGTGACCAATCTTTCTGAACTCCAGTCCCACCACTGCACAGGGGAAGATAACACTGTTACTATTTCACAAAGTTATTCTGAGGCCCAGAATATCAAGTGAATGTGAAATGCTGGTAAAATGTCAGGCATTTTTTTAAGGCTGCCAGTATTATGTGGACATTGCCATATATAAAAATATAAATGAATAAAATGAAAACATATAAGAACAATAAATACAAATAATGCAAATATTTAAAAGATAAAACATATAAACATAAAGCTGTATGCAAAATAAACATGTAGATAAAATCCTTAAGTCACAACACTTGTACAGTCCATTGTAAGAGATCCTAGCTATGTTGTATAGGTCTTGTTTTTAGATAGGATATGATCCTTGACCTTGTTATATCATTTGGAAAAAGTTGCACATGGAGAAATGTTGCTCATTCTAAAAATAGCAGTGAAACTACTCAGCTTGCTAAACCTGGTATGAGTCCTTTTGTTTCTTCAAAATAATTTTCAAATTCTAGTTTGTTGAGGCCTACATAGGACCTGGACTTAAAACAAAAAAACAAATAGTTTGCTTTTGGAAATTGTGTACCATCTGAGTAGAGTAATGTGGTTTATTTACTCTGCATTTAAGATTAGGTGGCATTTTGTGATACTAAATGAATGAATATGTACAGACATCTGTTGAGATTTTTAAAAGATTCTATGAAACTATATTCATTAAGTATAGGTGGTATTTTCTTAGGCGTGGTATTCAGTAGAAAGAACATTGGCTCATTGGGGTTTGTGGAAATTTTCCAACACACTTTTGAAAACATGCAGGGTTTATTCAGTATTGTAGGATTGGATTTATTTTATTTTATGTTGGATTCCTAGGTATATTTCTGGTATCATTGCTATGCCTGTAAGTCAAAGATATCCTGAGTTGTTCTCACAGCTGTCTCTTCATTCCTATTACCACTTCCCTATGGTCAGTTTTTAAAATTTCTCACCAAGTCAGTTGTAATGGTGTCTTAATTCATTTCTCTATTGTATTGGGTTGTCAGAAAAGTCATGACGCATTTTTGCAACAAAAAACATAGAAAAAAATATGTCATGACTTTTCCGACAACCCAATAGTTCCCCACTGTGCAAACACCCACAAAACCTATCCAAACAAAACCTTTTGTACAGATTGTTTTCCCCTAGCCTAGCACAGTTTAATTATACTGACCCCCCCCCCACCCATAATAAATAGAATTACCATAATTTGCAGGATTCTAGCCCCATAATCAGGGAACCTCTTCTGAGTCCAGCTTTATTCTCTTGCTCTAATCAGAGGCTATACTTACACTCTTTCCTTCACCCAAAATGTCACCTGTCTTCTAAAGTCACAGCAGTTCTTTTGGTTCCAGCTTGAGACTGATCAAATCACTAACTTTTCCTAAACCAATTTCCACATCTGTGATGCAACTACGGACGGCTTCTTACTTTTCTGATAATCTTCACTATGAGCAGTCTGTCTTCTTTCTACTCCTTGCTTCTTTGGTCCCCAGAGTTACTGTCTGGCCAGCTTGTCACTGGGGACAAACTGAGAACAAAATTACAGGAGGCCATAATAGAAATAAGCCTTTCCCAGTTACTCTGTCACACCACCTTGTTTATTTCCTCTATATTATTTTACACAATCTAATTATCTTATTCGTTTTCTTATTTATCTGTATTTCAATCTCTGATTGAGGTGAGCTTCATGAATGAACTATCTAGTTCACTGCCCTATCCTCATTTTTTCAACACAGTGCTCTGTCTGTATGCAGTAGGTGGTCAAATGTTTGAATCAATGAATAAATGTATCAAAAGGCATAATAGAGAGATAGGCTGCTGTATTTGAACCACGACTCCCATCATTTACTAGCTGTGTGATTTGGGGCAAATAAGTTAACATCTCTGTTTTCTGTTACATCCTTTTATTATTATTATTAGTAGTAGTAGTAGCAGTAGTAGTACTAGTAGTTTCAGGTGTACAGAACAATGTAATAGTTATCCTTTTCATCCCTCACAAAGTGACAACCTCCCTCCCTGCACCCCCGGCCCCCCCACCCCCAATATCATACATATATATTACAATTCCATTGACTGCATTCCAACACTTTACTCCACATCCCATGACTATATAGGTATTAAATTATAGTTGACATATAATGTTATTCAATGGCCGCTTCAGATGTACAGTGCAGTAGTCAAGCCTCTACACCATCTATGAAGTGGTCTCCCTAACAAGACATGAGTCCATCTGGCCCCCTAAAAAATATTTACAACATTATTGATTATATTCCCCAAACTGTCTTTTCTGTCCCTCAGGCCATATTGTAGTTACCAATTTATGTTGTCTTGTCCCTTCCCCTTCATCCCCTCCCCCTTCCCATCTAGCAATCATCAGTTTTTCCTTTGTGTCTCTGAGACTATTTCTGTTTACATTACTCGTTTATTCAGTTCTTTAGTTTCCACATATAAGTGAGAGCATATGGTATTTGTCTTTCTCTGACTGACTTATTTAACTTAGCATAATGTTCTCTAGGTCCATCCATATCATTGCAAATGGTACGATTTCTTTCGTCTTTATAGCTGAGTAATACTCCATAGTGTAAATGTACCATAGTTTCTTAATTCAGTCATCTATCGATGGGCATTTCGATTGTTTCCAAGTGTTGGCTATTGTGAATAGCGCTGCAATAAACATAAGGGTGCATATATTTTTTCGAATTAGCATCTTGGGTTTCTCTGGATAGATACCCAAGAGTAGAATTGCTGGGAGATAAGGTAGTTTCATTTCCAGTTTTTTGAGATACCTCCATACTGATTTCCATAGTGGCTGCACCAGTCTGCAGTCCCACCA
>NW_017731707.1:1055312-1079212 GCF_001890085.2 Hipposideros armiger
AGCCAGCGTGAGCGGCCAGCAGCCACAGTGAGCAGCTGTCCAGAAGCCGGCCACTGATGTGCCTCGCCTGGGAAGAGCGCAATGATGGTGCTAACTTGGGCCAGTGAAGCAACGTCCTTCACAACTAGACTGAAGAACAAAATGACAGCAACTTGTCTGTTCCCCTTCCCCAATTCCCCAGCGCTGTACCCATACCCAAAATTCCCCAATAAAAATCTTAAAAAAAAAAAAAGTTTTAGTCGTTTAAGTGAGTAAAACCAATTTTACTTGAAAATTCAGCTTTTCAGGAGCTCCTGATGTTTGATTATATTTCTTTATAGAAATCTTTATTCTTATTTAATAGTAGTACTAGTAGTAGTTTTAAAAGTAATTTAGTGGCTTACTCCAAGTCCCTATGAGTTCATAAAACTTCTTTTTTTTGAGAATGGAAGCTGTGTTTTACTTATTTTTGTATTTTCTAAGTGCCTTGCACACAGTAGGCACTCAGTTCATTAAATGAAAGAAAAGAGGTTGATGGGCCTGAGAAGGAAAGCCAAGAGCATTCAAGCCTTCAGTTAACAGCCCAGGATGGATGCTGTGTTGTCTTTAAAGAATCAGCTGAGGACCTGAGTGGTGTGCAACTAATACTAGGCATAAGCACTTAAAAAGTAGTATAATGTAAGTGCAAGGAGACTGGTTTGGAGCCTGACCTGACCTGGCTTTAAATCTTTGCTACCATGTCCTTGGGTAAGTCATCTCCTCATTTTGTAAGAGAAGTCTGACGGTGCACCCTCTTCATGGAGTTGAGGGGAAGGTGAATAATGGAGCATGCAAAATGCCTGGCACAGTGTTCAGTAAATGGCTTTATTGTGCATCCAGCCTCATGTCTAATACGATTACAGTCAGTTATAAGGGAGGTTTCAAAGTGTTTAAGGAGAGGTATTATTTGTTTATGAACATTTTGAACAAATTCTTAACATAGGTTCTTTTAAAGAAGCAGTGGCAAGTTAAGGTGACTAACTGGGTGTCCAGGAAGGAAAATGAGTGGCTGGGCATCTTGTAGGAAGGAATTGCCCTTCCGACATGTGACACTGAAATGCACCCCTGTCCTCTGAAACTCTCCCCTCTTTGGTAACAGTTCCTGACAGTGCAATGTTTATGGAGCTCATCTTCATCAGTGATGGAGATATTACTATATTATACTTTTTTTATTTATAGGGATTTTCTTTAAGTTCCTCACATTACTCACTAACCCTAGATATGGCTGTAAGTTAAATGTTTGGGAACAACTGTTGTAGCTTCTTATAAACAAAAAGTAGGATGAAGGTATCGAGAGGTTGTATTTTTTTTAAAGAAAAATAACTTTATTAATATGTGTATTGTAGAACAATTAGAAACTATAGATAAAAAGTTACTCCATGATAATTTCTTTGAAACTTTTGGTGTATATTTTTACAAACATTT
The DNA here is from genome assembly GCF_001890085.2 of Hipposideros armiger. Taxonomy (NCBI): domain Eukaryota; kingdom Metazoa; phylum Chordata; class Mammalia; order Chiroptera; family Hipposideridae; genus Hipposideros; species Hipposideros armiger. Next base: position 1,056,756 of record NW_017731707.1, read on the forward strand.
ATATATTTTATATACATTAATGTGCATATACTTGTATATGCTTTTACAAAAATGGCACCATAATATACATAATCCTAGGGAATTTGACCACCCTCACGTGTTAACTAATATATTGGGAGTGTCTGCCATAGCTACTTTTACATTATCCTTTGTAATGACTGAATGGTATACTGTATTACAGACGTACTGTTCTTTATTTACTCAGCTGTGGTTGAATTTAGCTTTTCAATTGTTTAGCTGCTGTTTAATCTTCAGTAAATGTTCCTGTAAAATGTAAATCATTTTGATTTACGCAGGGATGCAGACTAATAGTTGGACTGGTACATGAACCCAGGATTGAACCACCCCAGGCTATTAGCAGTTCTCACAGTGTAGTCAGTGGATCTTTGTTGGTTTGAGGATCTTCTGGTGGTCAATGGAGATCTCTGTTTATTGAAATGTTTATCTTATAAATACTGATATTGAGGTTTTGGAATGAATTATACTTATATTCCACTAGAACGTGTAAAAAGCAAGCATCATTTCGTTGGCAGGTAATCAAAAGTTGAGCAAGTCTTTAACTCTGAGCTAGTTTTTGAGAGATTGACAGGCTGTTGGAAGTAAATGTGATTTTATACGATTCGTATAGTTTATAGATAGAAGTTTTTAGTCGTGATTTGTTTATTTTGCTTTGTTTTTGTCTTAGTAAATTTGGTGGGGGTGAAAGACACATAAACACATAGCTAAGTCCATACCCAGCTGTAGATTTTAGGAGGGAGAAGTAATAGCATGGTAACTCCTTCTGCATTAATGAGGAATTGTCTTTGGTATTAATAGCAAACCTATTTAGTAGATGTATATAGGCAGGGATACCCTACACAGAAACCATTGGTATTCTCTCCATGTTAGTTTTACCCTTTTCCCTGACCTTACAATATGAATATGAAGCATTTGCTTATTCATGTCTGGGCAGGTAGTGCTCCCAACTCAACAATTATAAGTCTTTGTTTTGATTTCTTTGATTGGTGTCAGCCTTGTGTCTGGCTTTGAATAAAGAACAATTCAACACACCCTGCAAGCTAGGCCTACCTTCCTCAACATGTGTGTTTGACGACTGTCGTTGAACCTGGGAGCGGGACCTTGGGAAACCTCCCCCAAATTACACATTACACATAAGTTCTCTCCATGCAGCACTGTTCACAATAGCTAAGTTGTGGAGACAACCTAAATGTCCATGGATGGGCGAAAGGATAAACAAAATGTAGTATAAACACACAGTGGAATACTATTCAGCCTTAAAAAAGAAGGAAATTCTGCAATATGCCACAACATGGATGAACCTGAGGGCGCTATGCTGAGTGAAATAAGCCGGCCACAGAAGGACAGACACTGCATGATTCCACTTGCGTGGTATCTAAAAGAGTCAACTTTGTAAAATCAAAGAGGGGAATAATAGTGGTTGTCAGGGGCTGGAGGGAGAGGAAATAGGGGAATTACTGTAAGTCAACAGCATGAAGTTTCAGTCTAGCAAGATGGATAACCTCTAGAGGTCTGTTATTCAACATTGTAACAACAACAATGAAAATTGTATTGACACTTAAATTTGTTAAGAGGGTGGATCTCATGTTAAAGTGTTCTTATAAAAAAAAAGTTGCCTCCTGTTTTTGTCACCAGGAACTTAACTGTTTTCTTGCAAAGTTTAGTGGGGATTTCTTCCTGATATACCAGAGCTGTGCCATGTCTGTTGGAAAGCATTCCTCAAAACCCTGTCAGCTGGGGTCTGCTAGTGTGGCATTTATCTGGGTCATAAGCTTATGTCCTTAAAGAGTGTAGGGTATAAATGATAAGTGAAATTATGACTTTAGCAATTTCCTTACCATCATAAAGTGGGAGGCAACAGAGACTTCTCCATATTATGATCCTGTATTTAAAGATTCTGTCTTGATAAAAGGTGCAAAAGGTCAGCCCTTTGCATCAGATTTTGAAGGTTACCCTGTCTTATCCATCAAGTTATGAGTTTAAATCATTCAGTAAGATAGGTAAATGTAAGGTTTTAGACATGGCGTAGTTTTTTTGTTTTTTTTTTCCCCCTAATAAGGCATGGCTTCCCCCCCCCATGGGGATTTATTTTATTCCTGATTATTTCGTTAATTGGTATTAGGAATGGGTTTGACTATTTGAATACTGATAACTTTGTATTGTCTACTACTAAATAAATGTAGAGAAAGATATAAATGCGGCTATTATGTGAAATTTAGTATTGTCTTTGAATTGAGGTTTTAAGTATCTTAAAGTCAGGATTTATATGTAATTATTTATTTTTACCAGATTGTTTTTATTAGATGTTGAGTAGAATAAAAAACTAATAGTAAATCATCCATATGTTCTAAAGAAACATGATACAGCAAATGCCTGTATTATTAAAAAGATTACTAGGTAAACAAAACCAGAGGTCCCCTGTGCCCCCCTCACCTGGAGGTTCTCCCTTACCTTGAATTTTGTGTTTATCATTCATCTGCTCTTCCATAGGTTTGAGTCCCTAGATAATGCATTGTTTTCTTTTGACGGTTTTCAAATTTTTATAAGTAAAATCACTATTTTTTTCCAACTTACTTTCTTTTTTTTTCATTTTTTTTTTTTTTTTTTTTTAAGATTTTTATTGGGGAATTAGGGGGATAGGAACAGTGCTGGGGAATTGGGGGAAGGGGAACAGACAAGTTGCTGTTGTTTTGTTCTTCAATCTAGTTGTGGAGGATGTCGCTTCACTGGCCCAAGTTGGCACCATCATTGCGCTCTTCTCTGGTGAGGCAGATCAGTCGCCGGCTTCTGGACGGCCGCTCACGGCGGCTGCTGGCCGCTCACGCTGGCTGCTGGCCGCTCACGCTGGCTGCTGGCTACACAAGGTAGCCCATGGCAACCCACTGCCACAGGGGCTGCAGCCTACGCCGTCGCCGGCGACTCCTGGCAGCCCAGCTCCAGGTTGAGCTGTTGTTCAGCATCTTAGCTGTAGAGGGTCTTAACCATCGCGCCACTCGGCCGGCCCTCCAACTTACTTTCTTTGTTTAGCAGTATGTTGTTGAGATTCATCCATGTTGTACATAACTCTAGTTCATGCATTTTCATTGCTGTGTGGTATTCCAAGGAATTAATATATCATAATTTATTCATCCCTTTGTTAATGGAAATTTGGTTTTTTTCGGGTCTTTGCTATTAATAAGTGCTGCTCTAAACGTTCTTGTACTTAGCTCCTGTGCCTGTGTGCAAGCATTTCTCTTGGGTATGCACCTAGGAGAAAAATTCTTGGGTCATAGGCTATGTAGGTGTTCAGCTTTATTTTGGTCACGCCAAACTTGTTCAGTGTGATTGTACTTATACTCCCATCATCAGAAAGTTTACATAGTTTCATATTCCAGGTAGGACTTGATATTAGCAGACATTTTTATTTTTGCCAACTTGGTTTTTTGTGTTACTTTTGAGTAAAACATTCATTGGGCTGTTGTCATATCTGTAAACTTGTAAGCATTTAACTGTCCTCAGGGGGCTTATGGTTATGTGTACTAATAAGAAGTACTTTAAAAAGATAAATGACGAGGTGCTAAGTGAAAGTTATAGACAAGGAGTTATTTTTCCTGTTGATGATTTTACAGCTTTATTGAGTTTCTCTAGATTTTTATTGTGAAAATTTTAATACATAGAAAAGTTTTAAAAAGATGATTACAACTAATTGTAATACACCACCATCTAAATCAACATTATGCTGTTTGCTTTCTTTATGTGTGCTTGCGTGTACATTGCATTTTTGTATGTATTTGTTGAAATATTTAAGAATAAGTCACAGACAACATGATAACCACACCCATTAGATATTCAGCATGCACTAATGAAAAAGACATTCTTCTTAACTGCAGTACCATTATTACATTTAAGAAAATTCATCTAGTAGTCCTATTCATTTTTTTCAATTATCCTCCAAGCATCTTTAATAGTTGTATTTTGGGGTTTTGTTATTTTTTTGGACTCAAGATCCTGTCAGAGCTCACAAGTAGCATTTGGTTGTTATGTCTCACTCAGAATAATCCTCTCATCTTTATTTTCATGATGCTGATTTTTTTTTAAATTGGGGAATTGGGGGAGGAGAACAGTGTTGAGGAATTGGGGAGGGGGACCAGCCAAGTTGTTCTTCAGTCTTCATTGTGGAGGGCGCAAGTCACCATCTGGCTGCCCATTGGCAGCTCGTGGCCTTTAAGCTCAAGGTGCTGTCTTACAATCTTAGTTGTGGGTGAGCATAGCCACCACCCCATGTGGGAATCAAACCAGCAGCCTTGTTAAGAGCGCATTCTCTGTCCACTGAGCCATCTGGGTGGCAGCTCAGCTCAAGGTGTCGAGTTCAGTCTTAGTTGTGGGCGGGCATAGCCCACAATCCCATGAACAGGCAAGTCTTTTTGTTAGGAGCACATGCTCTCACCAGCTGAGCCATCCTGCTACCTGTTGGCAGCTCAACGGCAACTCAGCTTGGGTTACAGCGTCCCTGGCCCATGTGGGAATCAAACTGGCAACCCTGTTGTCAGAGCTCGCACTCTTGGGCAAGCTCTTAACCAACTGAGCTGCTCAGCCAGCCCACTTCTATACCTTTTGACCCTCCTCCATTAGTCTCTGATCGCTTCCTGTCTTTCTGGTACAAGACAAATCAGATTTACCTTGTAATTTCCCTATCCCAGATCTGGAATTGTTCCTGTCTCCAAGGAGCCCTGGTTTCTGGTAGAAATGTCTACAGAACTCTAAATCTGGGTGCTATGTATGCTCCATGCTACTGGAATGCCCTTGCCCCTAGGAGACCGGGTCGTGACATCTGCAAGGAACTTTGCTGATGGCTCCGTGGAGGACACAAAACTACAAAAGGGCAGTTTTTTGAAACAGCATACTAAACAGTTGAAAAAATGTATAGGTAAGGACAGTTCCTAAGAAGACCTTCTGAAGTAGGCGAGTTAAGAACTGGATTTTGATAAATAAATAAAAATTAAAAGATAAAAAGGTGTGTATTAGGGTGAAGGAGAGGACATTCTCTCCAGGGAAAGGATGTGTTTATAGAAATAGAGCAAGCTGAGGCATGTGTGTTACAGCAGATAAATTAGCTTTACTGTAATGAAAAGTCCAAGTACAGAGATATAAGGAAATAAAATGATTACAGGGATAGAGACCTTGCTGTCCCATTGAGTATATTTTTTCAAATTGCCAATATCTCCTTTTTTTCATTATAAAAAGTATAGCAATATCTTTGCAGAGGTGTATAAAGTGAAAACTCCACCATGATCATTTCCTAAGAGAATGTTTACAGTTTGATTTATTATCTTCCCAGACTTTTATGTGTATATTACATTAAGGTTTAAGAGCATGACTACTGTCTCAAGAAGCCCTGTATTTAAAACCTGGTTTTGCCATTAATTATCTATATGTTTTGGGGGCATGTTAATTAATCTGTTTGGATCTCAGCTTTCTCACCTGTAAAATGGGATACTAATTGTAGTACCTACCTCTTAGAGTGATTCTGAAGAATAACAGTGTTAATACATAGTAATGCCTAAATCATGTGTTAGGCATGATTGTAGTACACATTTGGTAGTACGCACTCCAGTGTTAACTTTTTAAAAAAAAATTTTTTTTCATACAGTATTATATTAGTTTCAAGAGGCGTTATTTTTATTTTCTTCAAAACAAAAATGGGATCATTGCTTTATATTTTATACAGGTATGTAGTTTTATAACTTTTTTTTGTATGTCTTTTTCCTTGTTGTAAAAAACACATATAAACTTTACCATCTTAACTTTTTTTAAGTTTACACTTCAACAGTGTTAAGTATATTTACATTGTTGTGGAACAGATCTCCAAGACTTTTTCAACCTGCAGAGCTGAAACTCTGCATCGGTTAAATAACAACTCCCCTTTGCTCCTTCCTCCCAACCCTGATAGTCACCGTTCTTTTTGTATCTGTGAATTTGAGAATATTAGATACCTCATACAAATGGAATCATACAGTATTTGTCATTTTGTGGCTAGCTTATTTCACTTATCATAATGTCGTTGATGTTCATCCATGCTGTAGCATGTGACAGCATTTCCTTCCTTTTTAAGGCTGCGGACTATTCATTGTGTACACCACATTATTTATTCTTTCTTTGATGGACATTTGGGTTGCTTCCACCTCTTGTCTATTGTGAATAGCGCTGCTGTGAACATGGCTGGGCAAATAGCTCTTTGCCCTCCTTTGAATTCTTTTGGATATATATCCAGAAGCGGACTTGCTGGATCATTAAATAGTTCTATTTTTAATTTTGGGGGAACCACCATCTGTTTTCCATAGCATTGCGCCATCCCAGTATGGTTTACAAGGTGGTTTACAATCCCACCAACAGTGTACAAGGGTTACAAACTTCTCCAAATCCCCACTAATACCTACTATTTTCAGGTTTTGGGTTTTGTTTTGTTTTGTTTTAAATAGTAGTCATTTTAGTGGATGTGAGATGCTATCTCATGGGGTTTTGATTTGTATTTCTCTGATGTTAAGTGATGTTGAGTACCTTTCATATGCCTGTTGGCCATTTGTATATCTGTTTTGGAGAAATGTCTATTCAAGTCCTTTGCCCATATTTTAATCAGGTTATTTTGATTTTTTTTTTTAAGAGTTTATTGGAGAATCGGGGGAAGGGGAATAGACAAGTTGCTGTCGTTTTGTTCTTCAGTCTAGTTGTGGAGGACGTTGCTTCACTGGCCCAAGCTGGCACCATCATTGCGCTCTTCCTGGGCGAGGCAGATCAGTCGCCGGAAGCCGGCTGCTCACGGCGGCTGCTGGCTGCTCATGCTGGCTGCCACCTACAAACGGTAGCTTATGGCAGCCCACTACTGTCGCCGGTGACCCACGGCAGCCCAGCTCCAGTTCGTGCTGTTGTTCAGCATCTTAGCTGTAGAGGGCAGTATCACTGGCCCTCATATGTGGGATCCAAACCGGGGCCCTCTGGCATCCCAAGCCAGTTCTTAACCAACGCGCCACTCGGCCGGCCCTATTTTGATTTTTTTTCTCATTGAGTTTTAGGAGTGTTTGTGTATTTTGCATACTAACCTGTGATCAGATACATGACTTGCAAAAATGTTTTTCCACTCTGTAGGCTGCCTCTTTCCCATTCATTGTGTCCTTTAATGAACAAGAGTCATAAATGTTTGACGCAGTCCCACTTACCTACTTTTACTTTTGTTGCCTGTGCTTTTGTTATCATATTGAAGAAATCATTGCCATAGCCAATGTCATGAAGCTTTTCCTGTTTTCTTCCAGGAATTTTATAGTTTTGGGTCTTACGTTTAGGTCTTTAACCCATTTTGAATTAAATTTTGTGTATAGTATAAGAAGGTCCAGCATCATTCCTTTGCATGTGGATATCAGTTTTCTCAACACCATTTATTTAAGAGACCATTCTTTCTGCATTGAATGGCCTTATTTTTGCACTCCATTCTGTACCATTAGTCTGTAGATCTGTCTTTATGGCAGTAACACACCATTTTGACTACTATAGCTTTGTAATGTTTTGAAATCAAGAAGTGTGAGTCTTCCAACTTTGTTCTTCTTTTACAAAGTTGTTTTGGCTGTTTGAGGTCCCTTGGGATTCCATATAAATTTTAGGATGAATTTTTTAAATTTCTACCAAAAACATTTTTGTTTTTGTTTTTCATTTTTGGGATTTTATTATGTTGAATCTGTAGATTGTTTTGAGTAGTATTGACATCTTAACATATTGTCTTCCAATCCATAAACATTGGACATCTTTCCATTTATTTGTGTCTTTAATTTTTTGGGGGAATATTTGTAATTTTCGGTGTACAAGCCTCTGAACTGCTTAGTTAGATTAACTTCTAAGTATTTTATTCTTTTTGATACTATTGTAAATGGAATTGTTTTCCTTAATTTCCTTTTCCAGTTGTTCACTGTTACTTTACAGAAACATGATTTTGTTTTTTTTGTTTTTAAAGATTTTATTGGGGGATTGGGGGAGGGAACAGCGTTGGGGAATTGGGGAAGGGGAACAGACAAGTTGTTGTCCTTTTGTTCTTCAGTCTAGTTGTGGAGGATGCCGCTTCACTGGCCCATGTTGGTATTATGATCATTGTGCTTTTCCCAGGTGAGGCAGATTGGTCGCTGGCCATTGGACGGCCATTCACGGTGGCTGGCCACTCACAGTAGCTCAAGGCAGCCCACTGCAGCCTATGCCGTCAATGGCAACTCACGGCAGCCCAGCTCCAGGTCGAGCTGTTGTTCACCATCTTAGCTGTAGAGGGTGCAGTGTCACTGGCCCATGTGGGATCCGAACCAGCAGCCCTGCTGCTCAGAGCTCGAGCTCCCAAGCCAACTCTTAACCAATGAACCACTTGGACGGCCCCACAATTTATTTTTGCATGTTGCTTTTGTGCTCTGCAACTTTACTGATTTTGTTTATTAGTTCTAACAGTTTTTTTACTTTAGACTCTTTAGAAGTTTTCTACATAAAAGATCATGTCATCTGTGAACCAAGGTAATTCTGCTTTTCCTTTCTAGTTGGATGCCTTTTCTTTGTTTTTCTTGCCTAATTGCTCTGGCTAAGATTTCCAGTACTTTGTTGAATAGAAGTGTTGAGAGCTGGTATCCTTTTGTTCTTGGTCTTAAACGGAAAAGCTTTCACTCTTTCACCATTGACTGTGATGTTAGCCGTAGGCATTTCATATATGGCTTTTATTAGATTAAGGCAGTTTCTTCTGTTTCTAGTTTGTTGGGTGTTTTTATCACGAGTGCTGAATCTTGTCAAATGCTTTTCTGCATCAGTGATGATAATGTGGTTTTTGTCCTTCATTCTGTTTATGTGGTATATTACATTAGCTAGTTTTTGTATGTTGAACCATTGCATTACAGAAATAAATTCCATGTGGTATATAATCCTTTTAATGTGCTCGTAAATTTGGTTTGCTAGTATTTTGTCGAGGATTTTTGCATCAATAGTTATGAAGGCTGTTGGTCGGTAGCTTTCCCGTGGTGTATTTTGGCTTTGGTATCACGGTAATGCTGGCTTCATAGAATGAATGCACTGGAAGTTTACCCTCCTCTTTATTGTTAATTGAATCTTCTTTTCATTTTTTCCCCTTAGTTTAGCTAAGGGTTTGTGAATTTTGTTGATCTTCAAAAAACAAACAAACAAACAAAAACCAAAAACTCTTAGTTTGATTTTTTTTCTATTTTATTAATCTCTGCTGTAACCTTTATTATTTCTCTCCTTCTGCTAATTTTAGATTTAGTTTGCTTTTTTTTCCCTAGTTCCTCAAGATGTAAAGTTAGGTTGTTAATTTAAGACCGTTCTTTTTTAATATTAAACTTCCTTCTGGCATTGCTTTTGCTTCATCCCTTAAGCTTTGGTATGTTGTGTATTTTGGTATGTTTGGTATTTTGTTTTCATTTGTCTCAGGTATTTTGTAATTTTCTTTGTGTCCTCTTCTTTGACCCATTGGTTGTTTAACAGTGCATTGTTTAATTTCTACATAATTGTGGATTTTCCAATTTTCCTTTTAGTTTACTTTTTTTCATACCTAAATTGTTGTAGACTTCTTTGTATACTTATATGTAAGTTAATTCCATTACTTCTAATGATGATAGAATTCAATCTGCATGGTTGAATAATAATTTATCTAGCCCATTTTATATTGGTGGGTACTTAAATTCTCTTTAATTCTTCACAATTATAAATAATGTCATGAGCATTAAATTTGCATATATCTTTGCTTATTTGTCAGATAATTTTCTTTGGTTAAATTTCTGGAAGTAGAATTACTGGCAGGTCAAAAGCATGGTTTAGTGTGTGGGTATGTGTTTTTATGTATTAAGTGTTTATATACATGTTATATTTTGACACATGTAGCCTTCTTAGCCCCAGCTGCTGACCATTCAGCACTTTCACTAACACTGTGTGGTATATTCCTTTGCTCATCCCCTCATCCCCATGAATCGGTTTTAGTTTTGAGATGGTGGAAAAGAACGATAATACAGGTTCTTAAAAAGATAGGAATAGGTAGGTAGTTGTATTATGAAAACCATTTAATGTTAATTCTAGCAATTACTTGTAGGATGGTTTGGAAAAGAAAAGATTAGGGAGAGGCGAGGGTCATGGTAGGGAAGCTGTTTTGGTAGTTTGGCAAGTCACTAGGGCCTAAAATAGAGCAGGAGATGCTGGGATTAATTAGGTAAGAGGAGTAAAATAGGAAACGAGTTGCTCTGGCAGTGGCATGAAAACAGATCTCTCAGCTCTGGTGGTACTTTTTCACTCTCCAGTGATTCACAATCCTGAAAATAAATGAAAATCACCTACGTAGCCTATCCTCAGAGGTTATGGTTTAATTTGAAGTGGGGAACAGCATGAATATTTTTAAAGAAAAGCTTTCCAGGTAATTGTAAAACGTCGCCAGGACTGAGAAACATACTACCCTATATCAGCTCTCAAAATTGGTAGACACTGTTGGTACTAAAGAAAAAGTGTGTTCTCTTGGAGTGAAAACTCAAGTTTTACCTACTCTCTATAAAAGGTAATCAGTAGTAGACAGTGCTTTGGCATTATTAAGTAGGTGGAGAATAAGACAGTGCGAGAAAATGCTCTCAAGTACTGAATAAATACGTGACCTGTTACGGAGTCAGGTTGGGTCTTCAGAGAATGGATAGTCAGGGTTTTGAATGGTCCTAGTGTGGTAATGAATGGGAGGAAAAAAAAAACTGAGATTGTGGTTTAGGGAAGGAACACTTCAGTTTTCAAGAGTTATTAAGAGATATGGGGATGTTCTTGATACCATCAGTGATTCTGAAGACAAACTGATTGCTTCATGGCCTTAGCAAGTAGGAGGAAGGTGGGTATCCTGATGCGGGCAAGAGGTGTTCACTAATGTATATTTTGGCTCCTTCATTTACTTGAATCCTCATATCTTGAAATATAAGCCGTTAGCTAATTAAGCTGTTTTGTAAGACAGTTCCCCAGTTTATTTAATGTGAATAATCCTATTTTTTTTATTTAAAAGCTGGGATTTGATGTAAATTTCATTAATCAAATATAAGCACTGTGAAATCCTCTGAGGAAAACACAAGGCTATTTGGATAGTTACTTTTCAATGAATGTGCGGAATTTCAAAATGTTAATTGATGATGACTACATTGAAAATATAGTTGGGAGAAAAAATGGATGTGGGAAGTAGTCTGAAAAATGTAAAGCATATTCTGCTTTTCTAGGAGTATGTTCATAATCTTGTTGAAAATATTCTTTTCTGAAGTAGAGTCAGGGATGATTATTTTTAAGTCTTGTTAATTGCTCCATGGCTTGTGAATTTTCAAAATTGATACAAAAAGAAAATAATTTTCCATAAATACTTAAAGTGTGTCCTAAATGTTGATCTTGATGCATTTTCCTGGGCTTTTTACTCTGCCCACCATAAAGTGAGGTTAGAGGAGAAAGGTTTTGAATATAGTTCCTTTAAAAAATTTATAATGCTTTTAGTTTGTTCAAAGTTTACCTGAGCATCAAACAACAGTAGAGATCACAATGGAATGGATTATTAACTGAATTGTGGAGGAAGTGATTGCTAAAGGGTTTAGAAGAAATGTCATTTCCCACTGGGGGGGCAGGAGGAGTTTTACAGAGAAGATGGTATTTAAAATCAGTTATTGTCATCTCTGTACTCTTGAAGGAAGGCAAAGTTTGAATGGAGGAGAGGAAGACATCTGATCATTTAAGCACGATTGCTTTGAATTATACAATACATATATAACTGGGTACAAGTGAGAGCTGCACCAGCTCCCTGCTCCTGTCTCAGTCAGAGCAGCTCCTTTTTTCTGTTTGAAGTATTGTCGATTACTCCAGATTTAATTTTACAAGATTTCTGTGATCAAGATGGGTAAAAGGAAGAATGTTTTTGAACGTACTCTGATACACTCCAGATGGCAAGCAATTGCAATTAGAGTAGAAAAGTCTTTGTTTATTTAAAATTCAGAAAGATTTGATGATTGGGTTCTGGGTGTTGTAAATGACATTAGCTTTTGAGTGGAGAAACTAAGAACGATCAACAAATAATGGTGAGTGTGTGGACATCCCCACTGTTAGGGGTGGGTTACTGAAGACAGCAGTATTGGGAAGGAAATTGGACTGATATGAAACAAAGGAGTAATTGGATTGTTTCCCTGGATGCGTCTGTCAAGCCTAGTTCACCAGAAAGGCTCCTGTCCCGCTGGGAGGAGGCTGAAAGAGGTGGCTGTGTGTTTTGGCCACTAGGGGGATACTCAGTTATGGGGCAAAGAGTAACTTTAACTTGTCCAATCACACTGTGAGCCGGAAAGTATAAACATGTTGCATTACTGTTGTGTTAATTAGTATAAGGTCAGCTCCAAGTGACAAGATGCCTTAACTCAGAATACAAAAATAATTTGTCTTTTAGATGGATTTTCATGTAGCAAAATGGCATTCAACTTAAAATACTGGCTGTAGGAAATGAACCTTAATATATACGCACAGTGCATTTTAGAGATTATACTAATTGCCATTTTTAAAATGTGATTTTGATTCTTGTAAAGATATACAAATGCCTTAGAGTCAACTATTCTGTAATCCTTGCACTCCATACCAAGTAATCTCTTTCAACATTTTTTTCTAGTTTTATTGAGAAATAATTGACATATAGTATTGTATAAGTTTAAGGTATAGAACAATGATTTGATATATGTACATATTGTGAAATGATATCACAAAAAGGTTAGGTAATATCCGTCACCTCACAGTTACAAATTTTTTTCCTTGTGACGAGAACTTTAAGGTTTACTCTCTTAGCAACTTTCAAATATAAGACACAGTATATTAACTATGATCGTCATGTTGTATATACAGCCCTAGAACTTATCTTTCTTTCAACAATTTAAACAGATTGTCTTGGCATTTAATTCCATATCTCTAAAGAACATGATTATATTATTATGTCTTGATAATTTGGTTTGAAGCCTTCTCTCTAGGCTTTCTGGAATTGAAGAGGAGGATTTAGTTATTTCACTCCTCATCTGCCATATGCCTGTCTTCTGACCTATAAATGGTTTTGACAAGAGTCATGTAGTCTACTTGCCAGTAATAGCTGCGTGACCTTGGGCAAGTTGTTTAACATCTGTTCATCTCAGTTTTCTCATCTGTAAAATGGGTATATAAATGGTACCTACCTTGTAAGGTTAAGAGTTAGCATGAGGTGTGACAAGTTTGCTAACTCATCCTAGAAAAAATGCTACACACTTCATTGCTTAATATCACTACAGTCACCTTTGAAGTACTCCCCTTGGGAAGCCATGAGTGTGTGTGTGTGTGTGTGTGTGTATGGTGCTAAAAAATGTATACACATTTTAAGAAATGAAAAAGCTATTAAAATTGTAATACTCGTTATATACCAATAAAAAAAGATGAGTACAAGTCACGTTTTACTTCTGCAATTATAAGACGTGCTCAAAGTGGTTACCATCAGCATCCAGACATTTCTGATTAAGGTGAACTGCTTGAGCAATGTTGACCAAAGTGTCTACTTGTATACATTTTTTGGCACCCCCAGTATGTATATTTACATGTATATGTTTATGTATATGTATCAATAATGGGGAAAGCTATTAAATAGTAATTTTATGTGGAATACCTTAGTTTGTACCTAAACTAGGTACTTTCAAATGTAGTAAATTGTCATACAATATATATTGAGCGCTCAATTAATATTAATTGATTGCTTTTGGCAACTGTTAAACTTTCTATTTGTTGAAAGCTTTAAAATAGAAACAACCAAGTCTCACATTTATGAAACCACAGTAATTATTAGTTGCAGTATCTCTAGAGCTTATAAAATAGACCTATATTCTCTTTATTTTTGTTTTATTTTTCAGTTACAGTTGATATACAATATTATATTAGTTTCAGGTGCACAACATAATTAGCCATTTATATAACTTACAAAGTGATAGCCCTATAAATCTAGTACCCATCTGATTATATAGTTATTACAGTATTATTGACTATATTCCTTATGCTATACTTTACAACCCCATGCCTATTTTGTAACTATTGATTTGTACTTCTTAATCCTTTTCCCTTTTTTACCTATCCCTTCACCCCCCTCCCATCTAGCAACTATCAAAATGTTCTCTGTGTCTGAGTTTGTTTCTGTTTTGTTTGTTCTTTTATTTTGTTCTTTAGATTCCACATATAAGTAAAATCATGTGATATTTGTCTTTCTTCTGACTCAACTTAGCACAATACCCTCTAGGTCCATCTATGTTGTTGCAGATGTGTCAAGATTTCATTTTTCTTACAGCTGAGTAATATTCCATCGTATATATGTACCACCTCGTTATCCATGCATCCATACTGATGGACTCCCAGACTGCCTCCATCTCTTGGCTATTATAAATAATGCTGCAATGAACATATGGATGCATATGTCCCTTCAAAGTAGTGTTTGGGTTTCTTCAGATAAATACCAAGAAGTAGGATTACTAGGTCCTTTGTCTCTTATTATAGCCTTTGCTTTAAAGTCTATTTTGTCTGGCATAAGTATTGCTATCCCAGTTTTTGTTGTTCCTGTTTACATTTTCATTAAATATCTTTCTTTTTTTTTTTAAAGATTTTATTGGGGAATTGGGGGAGGGGAACAGCGCATAGGAATCTGGGGAAGGGGAACAGACAAGTTGCTGCCCTTTTGTTCTTCAGCCTAATTGTTGAGGACGTCGCTTCACTGGCCCATGTTGGTATTATCATTGCGCTCTTCCCGGGTGAGGCAGATCGGTCGCCGGCCTCTGGACGGCCGCTCACAGCAGCTCTTGGCAGCTCACACGGCTGCCTGCCGCTCATGCTGGCTGCTGGCCATTCATGGTAGCTTAATGAATGGCAGCCCACTGCAGCAGGGGCTGCAGCCTATGCCGTTGCTTCACGGCAGCCCAGCTCCAGGTTGAGCTGTTGTTCACCATCTTAGCTGTAGAGGGCAGTGTCACTGGCCCTCATGTAGGTTTCGAACTGGGGCCCTGCTGCTCAGAGCTGGCGTCCCAAGCCAGCTCTTAACCAACGCGCCACTCGGCCAGCCCATGAAATATTTTTTTCCATCTCTTTACTTTCTGTCTTAATTATCTGAAGTGAGTCTCTTGTAGGCAGTATATGTAAAGGTCTTGTTTTCTTAGCTATTCAGCCCACCCTTCTTTTGATTGGAGCACTTAATACATTTACATTGAAAGTAATTGTGCATAGATATGTAGTTATTGCCATTTTATTCATATTTTTGTTGGTTTCTTCTTCCTCTTCTTCCTCCTTCTCCTCCTCTTCCTCCTCCTCTTCCTCCCCTCTCCCTTCTATTCCTTCTTATTGTCCCTCTAACATTCCTTGTAATAGTGATTTGGTGGTGCTGAACCCCTTTAGCTTTTTGTTGTCTGGGAAGCTTTTTATCTGTCCTTCGATTCTAAATGATAGCTTTGCTGGGTAGATTAACCATAGTTGTACGTCCTTGCCTTTCGTCACTGAATATTTCCTGCCCATCCTTTCTGGCCTGCAGAGTTTCTGTTGAGAAATCAGCTGACCGTCTTATGGGAGCTCCCTTCTAGGTAACTAACTGCTTTTCTCTTACTGCTTTTAAGATTCTTTCTTTGTCATTAACCTTTGGCATTTTAATTACTGTCTTGGTTTTGAGATAATCCCTCCAGATTTTTAAATGCCACATGTGGATGTGGGACCAGCCCCACAGTGTCTCTGCCCCTCCTACCAGTCTCGAGGTGGCTTCTTCAGTGTGTCCTTAGTTGTAGGACTTATGTTAGCTAGCCTTCAGTGATTCTCAATGGTTGTTCTGTAGTTTAGTGTAATTTTGATGTGGCGAGTGGAGGCAAGCACAGCATTTACCTACTCCTCCATCTTAACCGCAAATCCCCTAGGCCTGTATCCTCTTAAAAGGACATTTTCCTGAACTTAAATGTCATCCTATTCCTTTCTCTTCCTTGTGGCTAGTAGGTCTTCTAGAATAAGCAGGTAGTTTTTTGTTTTATTTTGTTTTCTTTATTCGAAAATGGGGAAGAAAGGATTTGCTTGTAACGCACCGGGAAGGATTAAAAAACCATGCTGTATAACATTCTGGCATTGTTTGCTCATTTTTATTATTTAAAGGTTGCATTTTTAAGACATAAAAGATTGATAATCTAGTGGAGTGATCTGCTTAGCACTTAAATTTTTCAGTAGCACAATTTACAAGTTCATGAGTTCATTCTGTTTATGTAAGTCCTTTCTGGGAGCTGCTCGTGCATCAGGATGGCTAAATTCTAGTCAGTGTAGTTTTGATGCTGAATATTTTATTATATAATATAATATTTGGGGTGGGGGGGAGGTTAGAAAGGTAATACATGTTAGTTGCAGAGAACTTAAAGTGAGGGGCATCTGCCTCTCCGCTACACCCAGTTTATCTCTTAATTTCCCAGGATTGATCACTGTTCATAGTTTGCTATGTAGCTCCAGGAGTTTTCAAGGTACATGTGGTACATCTCTTAATCTGCATATTATTCAACGGAATTCGATAAGAAAACATTCTGTTTTCTTGTCTATGCTTGATAACATGGGTTACTATAGTGTCTAATAAGGAAATTATTATTACTGGTAAGAGAATAAGCATACAATAACGAGCTCTGTGAATAAAAACATTTAATCTTTTGTAGAATGTTTATTTATTAAGTGGTAAATATGATTATGCTTGAGACCAATCTTACGTTTCTCCCTTTGACTTTATCATTTTGACAATTCTTATATACTGAGAAATGTTTAAGTATTTTTCATATTTATATTTTTTAAAATTTAAGTTAAAAATTTTTATTTAGCCTTTTCTCATAAACATCTTCTTATACCTTGTCTCATCTGCTTCTTCCCCTCTCCCCTGTATGGTGCGAGGTTGTCTTTGTTTTTCTTTGTGTTTACTGGTTTATTATAAAGGATATAATTCAGAGACAGTCAAATGGAAGAGATGCATAGGGCAAGGTACTGGAGGTAAGGGCAGTGCAGGACTATATCTTATCCCCTTTACTGAGTTGTTGCTTCTTAAGAGCACTGCCCTGTGAGCCTTACAGCTGTATGGAAAGAGGGTGGACTTTGGAGCCAGAGAACCCTATGTTTAAATTCCAGCTCTGCCACCTAACAGCTATTCGAGCTGTTAGATTATTTAACCCTTCTCTGCTTAAGGTTTTTCTGTCTATAAAATAATATTAATATCCAGTTCCTATGATTAGTGTGAAGCCTGAATGAGACAATACACATGTAAGGTGTCTGACATTCAACAGCTCGCAACAAATGGTAGTTCCCACTAGCAAATGTTGAATGGAAGCGTGACAGGCTGTTATCTGTAATGGAAAATGATGTCCTCCAAACCCAGCCTGAAGGGAACCTTCCTGTATACATACTCACCACCTGGTCCTTTTTACTCATTCAGAACATGCCAGGGCTATTTTTATTTTTGAGATAAGACTCTTGAGGCAGAAGTAATAGCTTCCTCCCTATTATGTATTGGGAGGGTTAGAAACAAAGGTTGGTAGTAATACCACTACTACTAATAATAATAATTGGTAGTAATAGTGAAATAGCAGGTAGACAGGAAAGGAAAGAAATCAGCAAGAAAACTGAATTAAAATAGTCAGCAATACATTTTGAGAGACATAAAATGACCACAACTTTGTAAAACAAATATTACCAAAGTTGCATTATGCAGTATGTAAAATAGTAATGCACCATAGTCAGCTAGTTTATTTCAGGGAGGTAGAAATCATTAAATAATAGGGAAAGCTATTACTATCATACATCAAATCATTATATCAAATACAAAAAAAATATACAGTAATACCTTGGTTTGCGAGCATAATTTATTCCGGAAACAAACTACTCGTATTGCCAGACATCGCTTGTTTACCAAGTTAAAATGTATTAGCAATGTTTGCTCATCTTGTGGAACACTCACAAACCAAGTTACTCGCAATCCAAGGTTTTACTGTAATTGCTTCTATAAATGATTAAAATGTGTTTGATAAGATTCAACACTAGTCCCTATAACATTATTTTAAGAGTAGAAATAGAAAAAAATTATTTTCTTAATATAAGAAAAAGTATAAGATGCCTCCAATTTTTTTTCAAAATTGTTTTAGCTATTCTGGTTCATTTGTCTTTTCATATGAATTTTAGAATCATTTTTTCTGTAAAAAAATACTGTTACGATTTTCATTGGAATCACTTAAAACTTATAAATGAATTTGGGGAGAATTGACATCTTTCCTATGTTTAGTCTTCCACTTCACAAACACAGGATCTCTCTTTATTTCTATCTTGTTTGACTTCTTTTATCATTGTTTCTTAGTTTTGAAAATACCACTGTACATGTTCTATTAAATTTATACTGTTTAATGTTGGGAAGAGTGATTGTAAATGGCATCGTTTTGTGTAATTTTATTTATTTATTTTTTTAGCTGAGCCATCCTGCCACCTGTTGGCCACTCAGTGGCAGCTCAGCTCGAGCCGGGACTTGAACCACTGTTGCTCAGAGCTCACTCTCTTGAGCGAGCTCTTAATCAACTGAGCCACTCGGCTGACCCCGTTTTGTGTAATTTTTCAATTACGTATAGCCAGTGTATAGAAATAGGTTTCTGTGTGTTAACCTTGTATTTGTGACTTTACTAAACCGGGGTTTTAGATCTGGGAGTTTTTTTCCCCTGGTATTTTTATATAAATAATTATGTCAGTTTTATTCCTTTCCAGTCTGCATGCCTTTTATATTTTCTTGCCTTGTTAAATTATAAGACTTGCAGTGTGATGTTAAAACAGGAATGTTGGGTGGACATCCTTGTCTGGATCCTTAGGGAGAAAGCATTGTGTTTTTTCACATTAAATATGATACAATCTGTAGACTTTTTGTAGATGGTCTTTATCAAGTTCAGGAAATTCTCTTAGTTTACTGAAGAGTTTTACCATGAATGGGTGTTGATTTTTGTTTCCAACTATATTGTGGATTTTTCTCTTTCTCCTTTCACGTCTGTCACTTTTTGCTTCATGTATTTTGAAGCTCTGTTTTTGATATGTACAGGTTAGACTGTTATACCACCTTAATTGGCTTTTTTCTATGATTATGCAATTTTTCTCTTTACTCTTAGCAATGTTCTGTGTTATCATATAGGTCCCTGAGGCTCTGTTCATTTTTTAACAATCTTTTCTGTGTTTGAATAGGATAATTTATTCTGATATTTTAGTTCATTGAATCTTCTCTCTGTCATTTCCATTATGCTGTTGAGTCTATATAGTTTTTAATTTTAGCTACTGTATTTTTCCATTTAAAATTTTTCATTTTTTTATATTATATTTTTTTGCAAAGATTTTTTTCTCATTGTTTTAAGACTTCTTGATTACTTATTGGAGCATTTTAATAGTAGCTGCTTTAAAGTCTTTGTCAGTTAATGCCAACATTGTTAATGCCAGCATCGGTGTGTCTGTTGACTCACTTCCCTCGTGAGTTGAAATTTTCTTGGTTCTTTATATGCCGATTAATTTTAGAGTGTATCCTGGAGATTTTGAATTATAATGTGATCTGGAGTCTTGTTTAAATCCTGTGCAGAATGTTGATATTTTTACTTTAGCTGGCCACTTCCCTGGTTAGATTTAGGCTGCAAGCTCTAACCGACTTCTTTGGGCTGTGGTTCCAATGTCAGGTTACTTTTTAAAGCCTTTGCAGTGCTATTCAGAGCTGCCCTAGTGCTTGGTCTGAGAGCTGGATAGTTATTAGTTCCGTTCCCACAGCATCTGTATTTTGTATTATAAGCAACTTTATGGGTCACTTTCTGGAGTTCCTCCTGGGTGCTTGCTGGTTCATTGGGAGTCCTCTTTTTTGGATGTCTGGACAGAAAGCTGGGGTTTAGTTACTTGGTGTGCTGCATACTTCCATGGCTGTGCCAGTGCCTGGGGCCAAATGGCAGGAAGACACAGAAAAAGCCGTGGGGTTTGGCCCTACCCTCTCTGGACCACAGCTTAACTGAGAAGAGAGGAAAATGCCTCTTTCTAAGAATTTTGTCCCCTGCAAGCTCATGGGTCACATGGGGCCTTGGGTGTGAGAGGAGAGAAAAGAGAAAAAAGAAGGTGGATGGATATCTGTACTGTTTGAGCACTAGGAGTTCCCTTTTCTGTTCCATGAGCCAGAATTAGAGGGTTCCTCCTGGAGCACTCTCGTGTTTCTTGCTGTCACTTACATGTTGACCCCATGATTGGGTGATGGCGGGTGGGGATGGTGAACTCATCACTAATTCAGTGGTACTTCAAATTTTGGTCTTCCCGAATCTGCCTGCTCCTATTCAGTTTTCAGAGTCTTCAAATAGCTGCTCCCTGCATTCTGTTCTGGTTTTACAGCTTATAGTTTTTACAGATAAAATCTGTGAATCTGTGACTTTTGTCTTCTTCGCAGTGTGGCTGCTAATACCTATACTCATTTTTTCATTTACATTTTTTTTAGAAAAAAGTTGGCTTCCTTAAGGGTTACCGTTGTGTCTGCATAGCTTAGTATTCTGTTAAAGGTTGGTCACAGGTTACGCTCAGAAACCTTGAGCCTCTTTTGTTTTCTGTGATGGTCTGTGTGTTGGCTGGGGAATGTATTTGAACTTCAGGTTCTGCTGGGCTGTTGCATCCCTCCCCCCATTTTGCAGTACTGTGGGCAATGACGATAGGAAGATAGAATGCCCACAGTAATCACTGGCTGCCTAATGACATCAGTTCTCATAAGCCATGTATTTGGGCCAGGGCTGACACACACGTTAAAGACAAATATTTAGGTGCATCATCTTCTCAAATTTAAATTTTAAATTGCTTTTAAAAATAATAAAATTGATGATAATTAGAATTGAGCACTTACTGTCGGCCACACATTTTACACAGTTGTTGTCTCTACATTATAGCTTAGGAAAGCGGAACTTAAGAGATTCCCCGCCCCCCCAGTGTCTTACAGCTAATAAATGACCAAGCTAAGACACGCGTCTGAGTTCAAAGTCCATGATTTTAGCCACTGCCCTAAATTTAGTTTTGAAAAGGAATGTTTTAGAAAACCATGTTGGTTTTGAGTTGTGCCTACTTATAAACTCTTTATGAATTATCCTTAATAATACATAGACAATGTGGTTTTTGTAGTATTAAAAAATGATACTCATTGTTTGTAACGTTTTAAATGCTTCTTTTACTTCTCCTCTCTGATGGTTCCTTTCCCACTCCCTTTCTTGGTGTAAATTGGTATGTAAACTTCTGTGTTCTTCTAAATGAATCAGTTGGGATAGCATGTTATTTTGTTTAAGGAAATATGTGTCAGCTTTTGTGAGGACAAAAATGATGCTAAGTGATGTGCTAAGTATTTTGTTCGCATAACCTATTTAGAAAATTTTTTATAAATGGATGGTATCAGGTTGCTGACTATATAAAGGCAGATCTTACTTTGCAGTTTTGGTTTGCATGAATTTAGTTACCACAATTCAGTTAAACAAAACCAGTTTCCCAACAACACGGACTAATTACGTAAAGTACAAACTTCACTGCTAGCTGTTCAGTCCTTAGAGCACTGGGTAAATCCCAGATGTGTATCTTGATCAGTGACCAGTTATTCCACTTCTTTTAAAGCCTGTCAGTGATTGGTCACTATGCATCTGTCACTCAGTTCCTGAGCAGAAAGCAGAGGCTGTAGTTGTGTTGCTTTCTTGTTTCCCAGTGATAAACTTAGATAACATTTTACAAAAATGGATAATTGAAAGAAGGAATTGGCCAACAAAGATAAAAGTGCAGCAAATAAATGGTAAGTGATAATGCTGAGAGTGAATTCTAAATCGAACATTAATGGAGTTGTAGAAGTATTACCTGACCATAGGAATGTTGGCATTGCCCACCATGCTAGAGGGTCCAGATACATAGCCAGAGAAACTCTGTGAGGCAAATGACACAAATGAGGAAACTGGTTGGGATGACAAGAATGACAGTGTGTAAGGGGAAGTGACACCAACAAAACACTTTACGTTAAAGGAACTCTCACAGGTTTTGAAAGTGCAAAGGATAAAATTTGGAAGCTGTTCCAAACATAGAGAGGAGTATGACAGTTGGCCAAACATAAAAAAGATGCCAACTGCGTTTCATAAGTTATACAAGGGAAGAAGGCAAACATTGTTCAAACTAGTCTTGATACATTTTTAAATAAAGAAATAAAACAGCCTAATTCTCTTTTTTTAAAGATTTTTATTGGGAAATGGGAACAGTGCTGGGGAATTGGGGGAAGGGGAACAGACAAGTTGCTGTCGTTTTTTTGGTCTTCAGTCTAGTTGTGGAGGACGTTGCTTCACTGGCCCAAGTTGGCACCATCATTGTGCTCTTCCCAGGCGAGGCAGATCAGTCGCCGGTTT